>NW_007727759.1:310236-373111 GCF_000696425.1 Galeopterus variegatus | reverse complement strand
CCGAACCCTCGGGCGGGAGCGTCGCCACGCTTCCCAAGCGGCGCACTATCCACTGCGCCACCGGGCCGGCCCATAACTTTTTCTTTTTTAATTGAAATAAAATTCACATAGCATAAAATTTACCATTTTACATGCCCCCCCCCCCCATTTTCAAGTGTACAGTTCGGTGGTTTTTAGTGTATCCACAGCGCTGCACAACCATTGCCAATATTTAATTCCAGAACATTTCCATTACCCCAAAAAGAGATACTATACCTGTTAGTAGTCACTCCCCCCGCTCCCCAGCCCCTGTTGGCACTAATCTTTCTGTTTCCTTGGATTTGCCTACTCTGGACATTTCATATAAATGGAATCGTATAATCTGTGCATTTTGTGATTGGCTTCTTTCACTTTGCATAATGTTTTTAATGTTCATCCATGCTATAGCATATATCAGTACTTCATGCTAGTGATAGGAAACATATTACTTGCAGAATACAGCCAGTTTCATTTGAGACAACTCCAACTTTAGAACTTTTCTCTCATTTTGAATGAGACTTACACCCCAGTAATTTAACACTGTTTCTGCTTTGGTCACCTCAAACAATATCCTTTCAAGCATTTGAAGATTATTTTCATTCCTCACGCTTTCTCAGCTCTAAAATTTTTTTTGTTAGATTTGTAAGATCTGATTTTCAAGAGAAACTAGAAATTTGGATTTTATATACAGTCATTTAATGTTTGCTCAGATGTTTAAAAATATTTATTAGTCCCACATACTTGTGTCTGCTGTAAGCAAAATGTGGCCCTTGCCTTACTGGCTTGCAGTTTCTGGTTAGCCTTTATTAATACGAATTGAAGAGCATGTTAGGCTTTTTAAGTGATCCTTGTCTCTTTGGGTGGACTTTAACTGTCCTAGTAGCAAAGAAGTCTGGGGTTTTGGGAGTGTTTTTTGGTAACAGCTTTACTGAGATATGATTCATATACCATACTATTCACCCATTTAAAGTGTACATTTCAAGGGCCGAGCCCGTGGCGCACTCGGGAGAGTGCGGCGCTGGGAGCGCAGAAGCGCTCCCGCCACGGGTTCGGATCCTACATAGGGATGACTGGTGTGCTCACTGGCTGAGCGTGGTGCGGCCAGTCTCAAAAAGGACAAATAAATAAATAAATAAATAAATAAATAAAGTGTACAATTCAGTGGTTTTTAGTATATATACAGAGTTGTACAGTCATCACCACAACTTTAGAATATCTTTGTCACCTCAAAAAGAAGCCCCATGCCCTGTATCTGTCTCTCCTCAATCTGCTTATCCCCTCCAGCCCTAGGGAACCACTAATCTACTTTCTGTCTCTATAGACTTGCCTATTCTGAACATTTTATATAAAGGGAATCATGCAATATGTGGTCTTTTGTGACTGGCTTTCATTTAGCATAACATTTTCAAGGTTCATCCATGTTGTAGCATACATCAGTACTTTGTTTCTTTTTACTGTCATCCTATATCATATGCACATACCACATTTTATTCATTCATCCATTGATGGACATTTGAGTTGTTTCCGCTTGTTGGTTATTATGAATAATACTTCTTTGAACATTCATGAACAAGTTTTTGTAGACATGTTTTCAGTTTCTTAGGTATATACCTAGGAGAGGAATTGCTGGATCATATGGTAACTCTGTTTAACATTTTTAGAAACTGCCAAACTGTTTTCCACAGAGGCTGTACTGTTCTCACCAGCAAAGTATGAGGGTTCCAGTTTCTTCATATTGTCACCAATACTTGTTATTTTCCAATTTATTATATAGCTATCTAAGTGGGTGTGAAGTGGTATCTCGTGGTTTTGATTTGCATTCTTGCTAATGACTAATGTTGAGCATCTTTTCTTATGTACTTGTTGGCCAATTATATATCTTCTTTGGAAAAATGTCTATTTAAATCTTTTGCCTACTTTTAAATCAGATTATTTGTCCTTTTATTATTGAATTGCAAGTTCTTTATATGTTCTAGGTGCTAGACCCTTTTTAGGTATATGATTTGCAAATATTTTCTCTCATTCAGTGGGTTGTCTATTTACTTTCTTTGAAGTAGAAAAGTTTTTCATTTTTATGAAGTCCAATGTATCTGTTGTTTTCTTTTGTTGCTTGTACATTTGGTGTCATAGGTAAGAAAACCATTGTCTCATTCAAGTCAGGAAGATTTACACCTTAGAGTTTTTTTAGTTTTAATACTTACATTTAAGTGGGAGATAGAGGTTCAAATTCTTTTTTTTTTTTTTTTTTTTTTTTTTTTGTGGCAGCTGGCCAGTGTGGGGATCTGAACTTTGACCTTGATGTTATAACACTGAACTCTTATCAACTTAGCTGCAAATTCATTCTTTTGCATGTGGATATCCAGCTGTCCCAGCACCATTTGTTGAAAAGACTATTCTTTCCGCATTAAATGTTCTTGGCACCCTTGTCAAAAATCAATTGACCATAGGTATATGTAGGTCTACTGCCTTTTGAAGTAGGTATTAGAGTGGTTAATAAGATTTCTGGCATATAGTAGCTGATTGTATTATTTTGGCATCACTGAGAACTTGTAAGTGGTGGGGCTGAGGTTTGATCCCAGATGTAGGTGACTACAAAGCATGTCTTTTATCTTGTGCATTATACTGCAGGCTGCAGAAGTGGGAAGGAGGCTGTTCTAGCTGCCATGCCTGGCCATATGTAGTTCTTCAGAGACTTAGAAGCTGAGCTCCATCATGCCCTTCTCCCACCATCAAGCCCCCGACCTCCCTTCGTGGAGCCTCCAGGAGACTCTTTTCTATGACACTTATTGCTGAGAGAACGCTCTCACCCTTCCTTGCCTAGGGATATATAGGCTTAGGATTTATCGCTTTTGTGCTCTCCCAAGGATTCTCATCCCCTCCCCAGGCTAAGAATGAAGTTAGAGATGTGTCAGCAGCTGCTAGGGCTTTTTGGCCACCAGGGATGAGACAGAGTCAGATTGTTTTTTGTTTTAGGAACAGCAGGTTGTGAGTTGGAACCCGGGAGGCTTCTTGCCTACATGTATGCAGTGTGCTCCTCAACCAAGTGAACAAGGGAGATAGAGGTGGTGGTGGATGTTTTGCTCAGGTTTTTAAAACTTCATTACTGCCTCCCTGGCCTCTAGCCTTGAAGTTCTGTGCCCCCCGAGGCTTTGCTCAAAGGTCAGTTCTGAGTTAGAATGCATTAGGCAGCAATTGGGCTTCCTCTCTCTCGATAGGTTCTTATGCTTTGCATGGGCATACAGAGGCTGGTGTTGCTGGCAGTCTACTAGTAAATAGTCATTTTAGTTCTTTCCCCTCATTTTATTACTTCTCAGTCTACCCCATTCACTGATCTTGACTGCATTCTTTTAGAATGGGAAAGTGAGATAGGGAAGATAGGCAGCTTTGCCTGGCTGAGGGAGAAGAGAACTTAATTTGAATGCCTACCATACATCCCTATTTTCATGAATAAGGCAACTGATACTAGGGGAGGTGAAGTAATTTTCCACAGTTGTATAGCAAGTTGGGGTGGAGGTGCACGTCAGTACTGTTATACATCAGTCCATTTGCTATGCTGAAAGCATGCTGCTTCTATAAGATAATACCATATTTCATTGACTTCTAATAGACCGTTTATCATAAGTCGTATCATTAAGTACTGCAAAGAAAGAAAAAATGCTGCCAATTAAATTGACACAATGGTTTCTTTTCACCTCAAATGTAAGATGCATCCTGAAAAAAATGTCTTTGTTACTACTGTATTTTGTCAGTTCTAACATTTGAGTATTTACTCTGCCATCCACTGTTTTCTCCACCAGTGGAGTAGAAATTATCATCCCATTTACACATGATGAAACTGAGACCCAGAAAAATTAAATTACTTATCCAAGATCACACAGCTTTTAAATAACAGAGCCTGGGATTCAAGCTCAGACAGTCTGACTTCAGAGTCTGTGACCAATCTCAACTGTATAGTGTAATTTAGAAGGAGTTTTTACCTGTTTAATGGGAGAGAGTAAGTCTTGAACCGTTATAGTAGTGTGTGATTGTGTTCCATTGCTGAACTCTGAGTACCAAGGAGCCTGGAGAAGCTGTCTGAGAAAGGCATAGTAGCACCAGAGAAAGGGGATGACATTTAAGTCTTAAATGATAACTAAGAATTTACTAGGCAGACAAATAAATAGCTTAGCATAACATTTTATTATTTCTTTAAACAGACTAATTTCGAGTTCTGCCTCCTCCGAAGCTAGTTTAACTAGCTTTGGAACCTCAGGTGAGTTATCCTCTTCCAGTCTCAGTTTTATCATCTGTAAAATGGGGGTGATATTATTTACTTCACAACTTTGTGAAGACCGAACGGACTAATGCGTATAAAGCATTCAACATGACATGCAGTAAGCACTCAATAAATATTAGCTATAAATAGAGGCTGGAAGAGTAAGTTAGTGCTGATTTTGAAAAGCTAAACTATTAGGCAAGAAATTTGTACTTTATTCTAAAATTTAGGGAACTATTTAAGGCCTTAAGCATGAGAGTGACTTGAACCACTCCTGTTGGCCATAGTGCTGGTGAGGTAGGGAAAATAAGGGAAGCGAAAGAGGAAAGCCTTATGTAAAGTGGAAAGCCTTATGTAAAGTGACGCCACTCCTTCCAGGGAAGGCACGGGATATTCTCACCTCACCTTGTCTTCTTCCTGCCCTCCCTCTTGCTGAAGGCCTTTTGGTTCCTACCTTTTCCAGAAAGGAGAAACATCTCTCCTGTCAGGTATGTGGGCTATTTGAGGATCGGATGTTTGCCATATATGTTAAGGGAGTCTCATATCCTGTCCCTTTCACCCATCTTATGAATTGGAGACAAGCTCTGTTGAGTCTCCTCTGATAGAGACTTTGTTCTTAAGGGATTGTTAAGCAATGCTTTGCTTCACTACTCTGTTTAAGTCCTGAGTGGATGAGGTCTCTGCCTCCGTTTTAAGCTCTTAATTCTGTGTTCATTCTGCTGGGAGTGTCATATACAGCATCCCATTCAATTCTCGCAACCCTGTGAAGCAAGGATTATCCCTGGTACACAGAATAGGAAACTGATGTGTAGAGGTTAGGACAACCACAGGGTTTCAGAGCTGGAGTTTAGAACCAAGTCTTTGTGTTCCTCCTCAGCTGCCTTCTGGTCTCTCTTTTATACCTAGAGTGGCCACAGATCACCTTACATTGAAAGTAGTTCTTGTCTTTAGTGTATACAACTGGTGCCCCAGCTTGGTTTCCAGACTTATGAAGTTAAAAGACTTGGATCCTTATAGGCCCTCCCTTGTCTCTGGACCCACATGTACCTCTCGCTCTCCAGATTAATAGTCATTGCATGTTTAAAGCTAGCAAGCATCTGATGAATATTTAATAAGAGTTGAGTAGACAGGCTGGAAACAGCTGTCTGAGACAGCAACTGTTGGGGGGAGGGGAGGAAGTGCACTACAGTACTCATTCTTTTGTTTCCTGGCCTAAAAATTGTCCTGGCCCTTCTAGGCCCCTTGGGAGCAAAGGCCTATGGCAGGCACTATATCCTAGTCCTATTGTGGCCTGATTGGTGCCCTGGGCTCCAAAGGAAGCTGCACTCAAGAAGCCGACTAAACCCTTTTTGGGGGTAATGGGGAGCAGAAGTGTTCACATCTAGAGTCAATTTTCCAACCCCAGGCTGGAGGTCTACTCTATTGTCTGTTCTGGCCCCGGGGCTGAATATGCATTTTCATCTAGTGTTCTGCCAATTGCATGTTTCTTTCCTAAAAAGAAGTAGGCTTGTATCTGGAAGGGACTTGCATTTCATAGCTGTGCTGCTAGGCTTTAGCTTCATGGCATTCCTTGACTCTAGATGCGGCAGCCTCTCAGCAGTGAGTGTACTTCTCATTCCTAACCTGTGCTGTGGTGACTGTCTCTGGCTGCATCTCAGGCAGACAGTGGGCAGGTCGGCGTTCTCAGGTACGTGAGCTAGCACCGTGCTTCCTCCCACCTAGACCTAGGAAGCTTCTGGCTTCAAGGAGAGACCTTGTCATTTCCAGAGCAAATTTGGGAGGTTGTGGGATTCCTGAAGAAAGACATCTCACTTGAGATGATTCTAGGCAGAGCGTGAGGCACAGTCAGGCTGTCAGCCCAGATTAATCAGCTAAATAGAGTATATAGCCATATAGCCAGAAACTTGGTTACTATTTCTGATCTTAATACTGTGTTAAGATGTCTCAATTAGCTGTTCCCTTGTCAACCTCTGGAGCCTGCCTTGGCCCACCCTCAGGGTAGCCAGTCACTTTTCTCCAGGCAACATGGTGTGTGAGAGAACTTGAGATAGGAGAATTTTGGTTCAGATACAGGGCTAATTCTTCTCTGGGGTCTTCTGACTCCATCAGTCTTCGTGCTTCCTATTTATGGCCCAGTTTTAGGTATAAGATGGGTGTTCCCCATCTCTCAGGCTCTCTGGGCTTGAAATGTAAGAAATAAACTCTGCGCCTGCCTTTGAGAAAGAGAAATACCTTCTGCTCTGATATGATTTTTCATAAGCTTCACTCCAGAAATTGGTACAAATGATTCCTTTTATTTTTTATTTTTTATTTTTTTTTAAAGGATGACCGGTAAGGGGATCTCAACCCTTGGCTTGGGATCTCAACCCTTGGCTTGGTGTTGTCAGCACCATGCTCAGCTAGTGAGCAAACCGGCCATCCCTATATAGGATCCGAACCCGTGGCCTTGGTGTTATGAGCACTGCACTCTACCGAGTGAGCCACGGGCCGGCCCAAACAATTTTAGTGCCTTTTTTTTTTTTTTTTTTGGTGGCTGGCCAATATGGGGATCCGAACCCTTGACTTTGGTGTTATAACACCACACTCTTAGCCAACTGAGCTAACTGGCCAGCCCCATGATTCCTTTTATTTTTTTTTATACATTCACTATGAGGGCACTTCAAAAAGTTCATGGAAGGGCTGGCCCGTGGCTTACTTGGGAGAGTGCGGTGCTGATAACACCAAGGCCACGGGTTTGGATCCCATATAGGGATGGCCGATTGGCTCACTGGGTGAGCGTGGTGCTGACAACACCAAGTCAAGTCTTAAGATCCCCTTACCAGTCATCTTTAAAAAACAAAAAAAGTTCATGGAGAAATCTAAAAGATAATATGAATCTTTCTGTGAGCTTTCTGAGGTACTTTTGTATTGTAAATTGGAATGCCCTAGTATGTGCTAGACACTGGAGATTTCAGTGATGAGTGAACAAGATAAAATGGTCCCTGGCTTTGTGGAGCTTACAGTATATTTGGGGAGACAGACACTAAACAGATAATCTCATAAATAACATAAGTAATTTCATTGTGATAAGTTCTATAAAAGAAAAGAATGGGGTGCTATGAGGGCATACAACCTAACTCTGGGATTTTTCTTGAGGAAATGATGTGTAAGCTTCTAAAGGAAGACAAAGACGTGGAGCATATTCTAGGCAGACGATAGGACTGAAGCAGGTTCAAGGTGAGGTGTAGGAATCTGGACCTAATTCTGAGGGCTTCACTTGAAGACCACTGAAGGTTGTGGGGATGGGGATTACATTATTAGATTTGTGATTTTAAGATTTTAAAACTTTACTTGCTGAGAGTGGAGAGTGTTTATGTGAACCTGTTAGGAAATGTTGTTAGCCTAGACAAGAAATGAGAAAGGCTATATAGTAAGGTAATATCATTGAAAATGTAGAAAAGCAAATGGATTCAAGAACTTTGAGGAGATAGAATGAACATAATTTGGTGATTGATTAGATGTGGGAGAAGAGGGATGTATTAAGGTTCCAGGTTGCTGGCTAGAACAACTAGGGGGATGATAGTGCCATTTAAAATGTGGGAAGTTCTGTTACAGGCTTTAGCATGAGATCATCCCCTGCCCTTTGCTGCAGGCTTAGGATGTGTTTCTCTTGCAGGCAACTTTGAGTGTTTGGAGCTAGGATGAACCCCTCATAAGGCCAGAAGGGATGGACCTCTAAGCCTAGAATCGTGTTACTAATATTAGTGATGAGAAAATGCCTATTTCCCCATTCCCTTTCTTCCAAAAGTTTTTATTTATTTATTTTCTTCCTTCCAAAGGTTTTAAAGCTCTTCGTTATCTTTTCCACATCTCTGGGAGAGCAAAAGCATTTTCCCCTTTGTATAACCGGAGGCCCAAAAGCTTGTATAGCTGAAGCACCAAACGTTTAGTTGATTCTTCCCTGGATCATTTAGTTCAGGCATGGCCAAGGATGGGAGGTATGGAGTGTGAGATTCCATTTTCATTAACTGACTGACAACAAAAAGAGAGCTCATAGGTTGTGGACTTCTGTTTTCTACTCATCTGTGTACCTAGAACTGTGTACTGAGTGAAACAATCAGAGCTGTGCTGTTGGATGGGGAGATTATAAGGGAGGCAGCCTGGCCAGATGGGAGGCTGGGAAGCCCCCTGATATGGCAGCTTCATGTTTCTCAATTTTCCGTCTTGTGTCTTTGCAGCCATCAGAGGATTCCAGAAACCAGGAGAGCTACCTGCTGTGTAAAGAGGCTGGCCTGGCATGAGGGCATTTGCTGAGCACAGAGAAACCCAGGAGAGGAGATCAACAGTTTTGTTTTACTCCACCTCTTGATCTATCTGATTTATCCACAGAAAGCCAGCCAGAATCCCTACGAGTCCTTAAACCCAGAATGGAGTCAGGGCTTCAGGGGACAGTGATGCTAACAGTTAAACCTGCTCAAGACTTTAAGGAGTTGAATGGGACTAACAGTATCCCTAGCCTCCTACATTGCAATAAACCAGCCACTCCTACTGTGCCATTTCTAGTCTGCCTGCTTCCCCTTAGCCTCCCCACAGATCTGGCTGGAACACCCTACCACCACCTCCTGTTTCACTGTGTTGTGAGTGTCAGCCTGTGAGCCCTTGGACACTTCCAGAGGGCTTCCAGAGAGAAGGTGTTGTCACCCCTCTGTGACAGGCTAAAAAAAGAGCCAAGTGAGAAGATTCAGTTACCTTGGGTAGGTTATTTAACCTCTGTGCCTGTTTTCTCCTTCAACTGTTGATTAATTACCTAGTCCAAAAAGCTCCTGAAGGGTAGGGCTTTTCCTGTTCACCTCTGTACTATATTCCTTCCCCAACAAGTATCTGCCCTTGAGGAGCTCAATAAAGGTTTGGTCAAGTTTATGAGTGGTCCCACTCTGGTAGCTTCTATCAGCTTTGGGAGAGAGCCAAAGCCTCCCTGTCTAGCTCCAGCTTTCCTTCCAGCTATACTGGGCCAGCTATTTTTCCTAACATTTTCTCTTGAAGGATTGGGAAGTCAGCCTTTGGTAAACTTCTGATTTCCTGTGGCCTATGCCTAGTCTGATTTTTACTGAGCTTCCTTTGAGGTTAGGGACCTGTAATACCGCATTCTTCCTTTAATGCTTTCTGGTTATTTATCCTCACAAAGGAACAAGGGGAAGAGGCTGTATGCATTTTAACTGTACCTGGGGCATTCTGATGAGCTTATATTGATCTCTAGTAGGAACAGAAGTATAAGAAGGGATATTGAAATCAGTTGATTTCGGGCCACCCTGTGGCTCACTCAGGAGAGTGTGGTGCTGATAACACCAAGTCAAAGGTTAAGATCCCCTTACCGGTCATCTTTAAAAAAAAAAAAAAGTTGATTTACATTGACCAAGCTATTCAACATCTGAGCCTTGTTTTTGTCTTCACTGTTGGTTACTATAAATAATAGCTAATTATTGATTGCTTAGTATGTTCTAGTCGCTATGTCAAGCATTTATGTGCAGTTTTAATCCTTTAATCTGTTATACTCATTTTACAGATGAGGAAACTAAGGCTCAAGGAGGATAAATAACTTGCCTAAGATTAGAAAACAGGTGGTATTAGACTTCATAGTTGATGCTTTTGACCTCTTTGTACCTCTTACAGCCACAAGTGCTTTTAAATAGTAAAGCATTGTGTTTGTGTGAGGGGTTTGGCTAGGGTGACACACCATCCAGGTTTACCAAGATGGAGTTTTTGAGATGTGTGACTTACAGTACTAAAACTAAAACATCTCAGGGAAACCTACATGAGTTTGTCACCCTGTGTTTGCATTGAAGGCTCTCAGTCCTGGGCTGGCCACTGAGGCTGCACTTTCCTTGGCTTCTTGGTCTGCTAGGCCTCACTTTGTGACCAGGGTTCCTAAAACATTTGAGGACCTGCCTCAGTTGACCAGACTGAGTTTGAGGTGGGAAATTAGGGAATCAGATGGCATCCTGATCATAGATAAATGGAGGCACAGAACCTGGGTCCTGTCTGAGGAACCAGTGTTAGGTTCCTAGGTGAACATACCCTCTACACCCCCCACCACCACCCACCCTACCCCCGGTGTAGAATATCTAATCTACTTGAGAGCCATGGAATTTTACAGGAAAGGTCACAGGGCAAAGCCAAACATCTGGATTTGAATCCCAGCTCATCACTTGGGTATTTTTCAGGGCCTGTTTACTCCATCAAAGGAGGATAATAGTTTCTACCAACTGAATGGGATCTGAATAGCAAAAGAAATGCATTTGAAATGCCTAGCATAGGGTTGAGACATAATAGTGCTCAACCCTTTAAGTTACCTTCCTGCTTTTTTCCAGGCTTATGGATCTTACCCAGTCCTGTCACCTGTCACATCTGTCACACACAGCCTCTGTCCTTTCATTACCACTTATGGCCGTAGAGATCTTCCTTAGAGAGCCCTGATTTAGTGGGCTTGGCCCACCCACCCAGCTGCCCTGTGTGTCAGTCATCTCCCCTGCAAGCTGAGAAGGGATGACATCAGCCTTCCCTCTTCCCCCATCCCAAACCTCTGGACTGTTTTGAGCCATAAATATTTTAGCTGGGCCTTTCTCAGGCTGTTGCCAGGGTGATGGGCTCTCAGGGGACTGGGGTGGAAGTGTGGAGGTGGGGCTGGCAGCCTGGCCAGGAGCCAATGCTGAGGCTCTTGAAGGCTGTTGCTCTGCCTGCCTTCCCTTTCCTGACCCCTTGGAGAAGCTCCTATTGCATCCAGGTCCAGCTCTGCCCTTGAGTGCTGTTTGATTTTAGGTAAATTGTTAAGCATCTCTGGGCCTTTATTTTGACATCAGTAACAGAAAAATTCTTGCCTAATTCAGTGCAGGTAATTGGAGAATACAGAGAAGGTAATGGAAGTGTTGGCAAAAATCCTGTGAAACACTAGACTAGTAAGTCATGATTAGAGAATCTTGGCTCCGTTGTACCTTCCAATAAGCCTAAAGGCTGGAGTCCTGATGTCATGTGGATGCTACCTTCTGACTCTCAGATATGGCACACCCTCCCTTCTTCCACCTTCCTCATGCTGCAGACCCAGGTCATTTTTCTAAGGTTCCCAGGTCTAGCTACCTGGCCTGGCACAGAATATATTAAGGAGTTGAGCCTAGTGGTTTATGAGCAGAGTTGAAGTTCTTTTTTGCTTGAGATACCAGATCTAGATCTGGCCGTCGTTCCCCTACCCCCTTTACATCTGGCTAGCTGCTAAACTCAAGTTTGCTGTAGCTCGACCCTGCCTCTCTCCTTGGGATGGATCTAAGAAGGAAAAGAAGACTGAAGAGGGATCACCTGAATTCATGCCCACCCCTGCCATTGAAAAGTTCTGTATTGTGTCTAGGAGTCCACATCCTCCCTCTGCCCAGCTATACCTAACTCAGTGCCCCTGTTGCACAGGGAGCTCTTGTTTCCTTTGTATCAAGCTCCCTCTGGTGGTTGAGATGTGCATTGCAGGAGAGTAAGATCAAATGAGACATTTCATGCCACCCTGAGGTAGATGGTGTGCTCTACACCAAGGAGAAGAATCTGTCTCCAACTCCTAACAACATTCACTCCATTTCACATATAGGCTCTTTTCCCATCTGCTTCTCTCCATTAATTCCTTACAACAATGACAGGAATTGTCCTAATTTTACATATGAAACAGGCTTAGAGAGGTGAAGTCAACTCCATCTTCTTTACTATGTATAACATTCAGTACCATCAAGTGATCATGTACTGATCCTAAATTTCCAACCTCATCAGTTACTCTCAAGCCAAAATGGACTCAGTCTTCTGGAACAAAGCCTAACTCTGGACCTTTGCTCATGCTGTTCCCTCTATTTTCATTGCCCCCACCCCCCAAGTACGTTACCTATCAAAATCCTATTCAATTCTTTTAAACTAACAAATACAGTATTTTCCAGTCTTTCTGTAGTTTGCATATATTACCTAATAAACATGAGGTGTGAGAAGACAAATGTCAATGAGAACAGGTGGGTGGGTGGCCCTGAGAGGTGGAAAGTTGCATGGGGAGACTAATGTATACATAGAGTGAGAATGGCCCAGGAAATTAAAAGAACAAGAAGACACCTGGATTGCCTTGTAGTGAAAATCAGATGTAAGTATATTTGCTGGCATGAGAGAGCAAATCTGGGGGGCAGCTGGGATAGAGCTACAGGTGACATTTCTTCAAAGCGTTTGATCTTAAATTCATATTAGTTTATTTTGTACTTTATAATATATCCATATTTTAAAAATAATAGCTAATACTTAAATAGCACTATGCGCCAGGCACTGTTCTAAGTTCTTTACACAGACTAATTTGACCTTCACCATAAACCTTTAAGGCATCCCCACTTTGCACTTAGAACTGACACAGAAAGGTTGAGTAGCTTCCCATGGTCATGTGGCCAGTAAGTGGTAGAGGTGGGATTTGATTCCATATTAGTCTGGCTCCAGGGAAGGTGCTCTCAATAACTGCATTTTAATTTTGAAAATACTGCCTTCCCGGGGCTGGCCCGGGGCTCACTTGGAAGAGTGTGGTGGTGATAACACTAAGGCCACGGGTTCGGATCCCTATATAGGGATGGCCTGTTAGCTCACTTGGGAGGGCGTGGTGCTGACAACACCAAGTCAAGGGTTAAGATCCCCTTACCGGTCATCTTTAAAAAAAAACAAAACACATTCCTGGAAGAATCAATAGAGAGCAAGTTAATCAGGAAATGAAGGCCCTGAGAGGGGAAGGGAGGGCTTCAAGGTCACAAATCAGCTGAGGTGTGTAGCTACGGTTCTGAAGGACAAGAGTCTCACCAACATCCTGCCATCTTATTTTCTCCAGGGATCCTGTAGGAGGCAGATGTGAAATGACCAAAACCCTAGATGTTTCTGGTAGATACTGGGATAGAAGTGTATATTGTTTCAGATTATTTCAGTTGCAGTTGTTAAACATAAATTGGCTTTTTGTAACAGAAAAGTCTATAACAACCAGCCAGCCAGCTGCCAAAAAAGTCCGTAACAGCTTCAGGTATGGCTGGATGCAGGGGTTCATCAGTGTCTTGGGCTGGCCAATTACCTGCTCCGTTGGTTAGAGTGCAGCCTTATAACACCAAGGTCATGGATTTGGATCCCAATACCTGCCAGCCACCCCCCCCAAAAAAAGATTTCCTGATTTCTGACTCCTATGTGTTTCCTTCATTGTCAGCAAAGATCTTCCCCAAAGGTGGGAAGATGGCCACCAAGAGCTCCAAGTTTATATTCTACTTGCTTAGCCATCCCATTGGGGAATAAAAGTTTCTTTCCTAATAGTCCTAGGCCTGATGAGTCACTAACACTCCCTCCCTTGAACCTCAACCAGTCACTAGCCTGAGGTGGCAGGAATAATAGAATGCTTGGATTCACCAAGCCAGGGTCATCTGCCCACACTGGAACTGCAAGGTAAGGCAGCTTCGCCAGACCACATGGACTGAGAGTGAGAGGAAGGGGAGTTCCCCAAGGGAAAATAGAGCGTACTTACCAGAAGAAGGAGGGAATGCATGCTGGTCAGGCAAAATCAATGGTCCAACTATACAGGGTAGGCTGGAACCACAGGTAATGGGTGGGTCACATGCATGACAGTCCATAAAGTGGTTTTACTCTCTTAGACTGGCTTAGGTGCATGCCCTCACATCAATTCAGTAAACGTTTCCTGTTTACCATGTACAGGGTCCAGCACCTTCCACATAGTAGATGCACAGCACAACATTCCCCTATCACCAACTCCGTAGGCGATTATCAAACTATTGCTTCTTTTCTGTAGGTGTACAACAGGCAAACACCTATTCATTTTTCAGAAACCAGCTCTGATGTCATCTCCTGTGAAGCCTTCTCTTGACTCCTTCCTCTGTCAGAGTTAGTCACCTTTCTACTTCTGAACTTGGTACATATTGCTATTGTTATCACACTGTGCCAAAATTTATTGATTATTCTGTCTTCCCCACTAATGAGTGGCAAATTGCAAATTGCCACTTATTTACCTGTGTATCCCCAGTGCCCAGAATATATAGTAATTGCCAAAAAATGTTTGTTGATCTGAGTTCCTGTGTTCCCAGGAATGGCCCAGCCTCGGTCTTCTATGGAATATTCCTGAAACCATTTAGTTTCCCAGCCTTCCTTTCTAGAGCCAGTTTGCCACTATCTCAATTCAACTGAACTAATATAATACATATTGGATGCCTATTATGTGCCAGATAGTGTTAGGCTTTGGGGGTTCAGAATTTAAGATACATTTCAAATTCAACGCCCTCTAAAGAGGCCAGAACTTTTTTTTGTTTGTTTGGTAAGGGGATCTGAAACCTCTACCTTGGCGTTATAACACCACACTAACCAACTGAGCTAACAACTAACTCAGCTAACCAACTGAGCTAATGTTGGTATTTTTAAAGAGCTTCCCAGTTGATGTGCATCAGGTGTCCTTTAATCCCTTACTACTTGCTAGAGGAACTGGGAAGCTGGAGGACACCTAGTGGGCGCATTTGAATCCTCTCTCCCAAAATTGTTAGAGTTGCATCTTAATGGGGGTATGGGGGGACAAATCAAGCTAAAGAGAATCTTTGGGATATGAGCAGGTTCCCAGAGGCTTGCAGGGAACTGATTTCCGAGGACAGGTGGCTGTAACTAAAGGTCAGCTCTGCCCAGAAGGCACCCCAGAACCAGCTCTTCTATTAGAATTTCTTTGGAAAATCTCAGTCCTGGTTTATACTCTGCTTGGTGACTTAGAGATGTTCATTCTCTCTCACTGGCCTCTTCCTCCCCTAAGGGAAGGACTGACTTGATGTAAATTTATAATAATTCATCAAATTATTGATGAATTGGAGTCCATATTTCCATTCGTCCAGGCTTAAACACCTTGGAGTTATCCTTAATTCTTTTTCTCTCACACTACTATTCAATCTGTCAACAAATCCTGTTGACTTTACCTTCAAATCCAGAATTCAACCATGTCTCACCACCTCACCCAACCTGGTACAAACCAGCAACATCTCAATAAGGCCATGGCCTTCTGTCTCATCTCCCTGCTTCTACAGCCTATTCTCACAGACCTGCCAGGGTGGTTCTTTAAAATGAAAATTCAAACCCTATGTATTAGAGTTCTCCAGAGAGACAGAATCAATAGGATATGTTATAATTATATGAGAGGGATTTATTAGGGGAATTAGCTCATTTGGCTATGAAGAAAAGTCCCACGATAGGCCGTTTATAAACTGGATGCCGGGGGCTGAGCCCGTGGTGCACTCGGGAGTGCAGCCAGTCTCAAAAAAAAAGGACAAAAATAAATAAATAAATAAAATAAAAAATAAACTGGATGCCGGTAGCATGGCTCAGTCCAAGTCCAAAGGCCTCAGAACCAGGGAAGCTGATGGTGTTCTTGGTGTAAGTTCTGGAACCCAAAAGCTGAAGAGTCTCAAGCTCTGACGTCCACAGACAGGAGAGAAGAGTGTATCCCAGCTCCAATGGATCGAGAGAGAGAGCTTCACCTCTTTCCTCTGTCTTTTCTCTCCAGACCCCAAGTGGATTGGATGGTTCCCACCCACACTGAGGGTGGGTCTTTCCCACCCAGGCCACTCAGACTCTCACACTAATCTCTACTGGAAACACCCTCATGGACACCCCTGAAAAGATTGCTTTACCAGGTTTCTCAGCATTCCTTCATCTAACCAAGTTGACATCTAGAATTAACCTTCACAAGTCCACCCCTTGTCAACTTGGTGTCCATTCTGTCTCCTTAAATCACACTTAACTGTCAAATGGTACAATAACATAATAGTTTCACCTAACATGATACGTTATCCTGCGTACAACCGGAAACACATTAATCCCTTTCCAAGAAGAAAAAGGTAAGGTCCTTAAATGATATTTACCCTTCTCCCAATAGCCCATAACTTAAAATTGCAAATACTATGAAGTAAGGTTAACAACATTTATTTTTTTTATTTTTATTTATTTATTTATTTATTTAAAAGATGACCGGTAAGGGGATCTTAACCCTTGACTTGGTGCTGTCAGCACCACGCTCACCCCGTGAGCTAACCGGCCTTGGTGTTATCAGCACCGCCCTCTCCCGAGTGAGCCACGGGCCGGCCCAAGGTTAACAACATTTAAATGCTGGTATAAAGTCAGTAAGTCTCATGGTACATGATAGGGAACAAGAGGAACAAAGACAAAGATAATTGCTTAATATGTGTACAGTATATATACATAGAGACATATTCTTAACACAGCAGGGAGAACAATTACAATCCTCGTTTCTGTAACTGGTCACGTGGTCAAAGGTGGTATTTATAACTTCCTTCTACTACTCATTCTGTATTCCCTTTGCCTTCAGCGAGCACCTCAGTGGGTCATGGTTCTCTACCTGGTGGAGTGACCCAAACCTTTATCCCTGAAGAGTCTGGGCCATTTGTAGTCTTGCCTGGATTTGATTGTTGTAATTTTCTTTCTTTTTTTTAAAGATGACCAGTAAGGGGATCTTAACACTTGGCTTGGTGTTGTCAGCACCACGCTCAGCCAGTGAGCGAACCAGTCATCCCTATATAGGATCCGAACCTGTGGCCTTGGTGTTATCAGCACCACACTCTCCCGAGTGAGCCACGGGCCGGCCCCTGTAATTTTCCATTGACCTTAATCACAGGGCATAGTAGTACTAAGAGACCTCCTAATGGAGCTCCTGTATTCCAGATATAATCTTCCTTACCTCCATTGTGAAGTAGTAGTCCAACTTCCCCTTGGTAGTCTGGGTCAATCACCCCAGCCAACACAGTAACTCCTTTCTTTTTTTTTTTTGTCTCTTTTTTCGTGTCCAGCAACGGATCGCAACCCTCAGTGTCGTGCCCGCACCGGACCGGGACCGGCAACGGGATCGCAACCCTCGGTGTCACGCCCGCACCACGCTCAGCCAGTGAGCGGGAACCAGTCTCCACATGGGATCCGAACCCTCGGCGGGAGCGCCACCGCGCTCCCAAGCGGCGCACTCTCCAGTGCGCCACCTGGCCGGCCCAGTAACTCCTTTCTTAGCCTGTTGATTCAGAGGCATGAGGAGCCCAAAGTGGCCAGGTGGCAGCCTTAACTTCTAGTTCAATGGGATCATTTCTGTGTGTCCTGATGGAAGCATTCCTCCCTCTGGAACCAAGACCTCTAGACCAGCCGAGCATAAAGTTGCAGGGACAGGAAGCAAAAACTTTGCTAATGGGTCCCTAAGGGTAATGGTTAGTGGTGCCGCTTGGCCCCTGCCCCCCCTGTGCCAGATCTCTTCCTGGGCCCCCAGACTTTTCCATACGTATTTTGGAATCTGGGTATAGGTTCCCAAGCCTTCCCAGCTCTGGCATTCTGTGAGCCTGCAGACCTAACACCACATGGATGCCACCAAGACTTCTGGTTTGTATTTTCCAAAGCTGCAGGTCCAGCCACACCTGGGGCCAATTTAGCCACAGCTGGAGCAGCCAAAGCAGCTGGGGTACTGGTGCTGGAAGCAGCTTCTCAAGGTGGCCCTGGGCAGCTAGCCCATGGAGGGTGCCTTAGGTCTGTTCCCCAAGACCATTCTGTCTCCCTAGGCCTTTGGATCTGAAATGGAAGGGTTGGCTTCAGAGCCTTCTGCAATGCCTTCAGGGCCTTTTTCTCCTTCTCTTGATAATCCCTTTCCTTTGTACTAATCTTCTTAGCTAATGGTCTCTGGGCTGCACCATTGCATGCTCTCTGCTTTTCTACCACATGGCCATGCTCCAAATTTTCCAAATCTTTATGCTCTGCTCCTTTCTTAAATTCTGGCTTTACATCATGCCTTTTCTGCCATGACCGGTAAGGGGATCTTAACCCTTGACTTGGTGTTGTCAGCACCACACTCACCCAGTGAGCAAACCGGCCATCCCTATATGGGATCCGAACCCATGGCCTTGGTGTTATCAGCACCACACTCTCCCGAGTGAGCCACAGGCCGACCCCAAGTTCTTTGCCTGTTCATAACAAGGGTAATCTTTGCCCCAGTTTCTGAAAAACTGCTTCTTATTTCTATCCGAGACCTCCTTAGAATGGTCTTTACAGTCCATATATCAATAAGCACTCTGGTCACCACCATTTAAACAATCTCTAAAACATTCCAAAGTTTCCCTGGTTTTCTTGTCTTCTAAACTCCCACCAGCAGCTAGGCTTTTTCTAGCCTGTTTCTCCAAATTCCTCCAGCCTCTCCTGAACACCCAGTTCCAACGTTTCCACATTTTCAAGTATTCGTTATAAGCAACCACCCCACTCCTGGTACCAATTTTCTGTTTTAGTCTGTCTTGTGTTGCTATAACAGAATACCTGAGACTGGGTGACTTATAAAGGAAAGAGGTTTATTTGGCTTATGATTCTGGGACAGCCAGCATCTGGCATGGGCCTCAGGCTGCTTCTACTCATGGTGGAAAGTGGCAGGCTGCTGGTGGGTATGAGCAGATCACATGGCGAGAGGAAGCAAGAGAGAGAAGCAAGAGGTGCCAGGGTCCTATAAACATAAGCCCTCGCGGGAACTAATAGAGCAAGAATTCACTCATTAATCCCCCCTCCCCCAGGGAGAGCATTAATCCATTCATGAGGGATCCGCCCCCATAACTCAATCAGTTTCCAACACTGCTGCATTGGGGATCAAATTTCCACATGAGTTTTGGAGGGGACAACACTCCAAACTCCATCATCCTAGAATAGCTCCCCGTTTCTTTCAGAGTAGAAGCCATACAACCCTATATGATTCATCCCTTCACATGTCCTACTCTCATATCTAGTCCACCTAAACCACACTTTAATTCTTAAGTACACCAGACATCCTTGCACCTGAGGGCTCTTGCTTTAACTATTTCCTCTGCCTGGAATGCCCCCTTTCTCCCGATATCTGCATGATGAGCTCACTCATTTCCTTCATGTGCTTGCTCAAATCACCTCAGTGAAGCCTACTCTGCCTGCCCTATTTAAAATTGCAAACCTCAGGCTGGCTGGTTAGCTCATTTGGTTAAAACATGGGGTTGTAACACCAAGGACAAAGCTTCAGATGTCCACACTGGCCAACAGCCAAAAAAAAAAAAAAAAATGGAAAACCTCTCACCCCCCTTTACTTTTTTCCCTCCACACCAATCATTCCATTCCAACATACTACAAAATCTACTAATTTTGTTTATGTCTATCTCCTCCCACTTCACTGTAAGCTCTGAGAATATTAATTAAATATCCAATTCATTCAATTAATTGAATATTGATGTCTGTTATGTGACAAACACTGTGCTGAGCAATGGAGCTACAAAGTGATTAACACTGCTCGTAACATTTGTGAGGGAAGAAATCATAATAACTAGTAGTTATAGGTCACATAATGAATGCTTCCTCCGTGTTAAGTGCTTGCCAAACATAATAAGGACAATGGTTAACATTGATTAAAACAGACTATATGCATTATCTCATTTAATCCTCACCAAGACCTATAAGGTGAATATTACCAAGCTCATTGCAAAGAGTAAGAAACAAGATTTCAAGGCTTGGAAATAGCAGAGTAAGGATTTGAACTAAGATGGTGGCAGTGAGAACAGAGTAGGGTCAAAAGAAATATTTAGGGCTTAGAGTCGGCAAGACTAGGTCAAAGATTGTGTGTGGGAGTGAGGGAAAGGAGGAAATGACTCCTAGGTTTTGACTGGGGTGGACCAAAGTGCAATAAACCCAAAGGGAAAGATGAAAGCCCAATTTGGTACACGTTGAGCTTGAGGTGCCCGTGGGCCACTCATGGATACAGTCCATCTCGGTATGGAGCAGACAGGCGGTTCCGGCCTCTCCCTCGGGCCCGAAGAGATGCTGAGAGAAGGCCCACACGGATGAACAAGAGGTGGGTTCTCCTCAGTCTTGGGTTTCCTCAGCAGCAGCAGCTGCAGGAAGGGCGTGGAGGACCGCAAGACAAAGAGCGCGCAGGCACCGTCTTTGTTCTGGCGGCCCCTTTAAGAAGCGCGCTCCCAGCTTCTAGCCCGCCTTGTATGCAAATATAGCAGCGAGGCGGGAGCGCGCGGCTGATACCCGGGGACGGGGCTGCGGCGGTTAGTCCTCTCCCGGCCGCCGTCGGCTCCGACATATTGCCCGCAGGAGCTGCGGCGGCGGAGCGGAGAGCGCCGGGGGGAGGAGATGGGTGAGCACAGCGGGTCAGCTTCGGCCTGGGAACGAGCTGGCGCGGGGGTTGGGATGGCCAAGCTGCTAATTGCTGCCCCACGCGGACAGGATCCCGGCGAGGGGAGGGGGAGGGGATGTGGGCGCAGACCGGACCCGCCCCCTCCTATCCTTTTGCGGGGTGGGGCCTCTTGTGGGGGCGGGACATCAGGTTGGTGGGCGGGGCTTCTAAAATAAAGGCTTGTCGGGGCTTGGGCTTTGGTGAGGGCTTGCTCGTCAGGGCTAGAAGTGGGAGCGGGAGTTGCTGGTGGGCGTGGCCTTCGTGCTAAGGGCGGGGCTTCTGGGCTGTTGGCACTTGTGCGGGGGCGAACTTTCTGGGCTGTAGGGGCTTGTACTGGGGAGCGGGAGAGATCTTTCAGACTAAGGGATCCCTTTCTGGAGGGGGCTTCTGGGCTGAGAAGGCTTTTATTGGCTTGTGGGCGGGGTGTCTGGGTTGACAGTTGTGTGTAGGCGGAGCTGAGGGGCCGAGGGGCCTAGGGGCCTTATGTGGGTGCAGAGCTTCTAAAGAGAGGAGAGTAGATGTGGGCAGAGCTTGTAGGCTGAGGGTGTTTGTGTGGGGCTTTCTAAACCAAGTATAATAGTGTATGAACAGAGCTTCTGGTCTGGGGGTTTGAGGGCAGAGCTCCCAGAGGGCAGAGCTCCCAGCCAAGAACTTTTTGGAGATGTGCAGGAGAAGCTTCAGAGCTGAAGAGCTAAGGCATGGGGGTAGTGTGAGGGGAGACTGCTGTGTTACCATGAGGAAATAGGAACAGGTTATAACTTTGATGAGGTGCTTAGGAGCCTTGTACAGGACCCTTGTGCAGGGTGTTGCCTGGGAACTTGGGCTAGACTGCTAAGCCTAGGTTCTGGGTCCATAACCACAGCCGTCTCCCAAAGGCTACATCCTTGATCCAGTCCTCAGGCCCTGGTTCCTACCCATGAGGTACCAGGATGCCCACTGAGCTGGATCTCAGGGCCCTGGAGGAAAAAGCTATCTCAAAGGTGCCCAAAATTGTAAGCATCCAGAAACTTGTGTCCGAATGGGGCCCAGTGCATACTGGAGCTGAGAGCACAGGACCCAGAGCCCAACACTGTCTATGACACAGTGTAAGCTCGGTTTCCTAATCTGTGCAAAACTTACTTTGCTGGGCTCATTTACTCATCAACATATATTTGCTGGGCATTGTAGTGGAGGAATGGGATACAGCAGTGAAAAAGACAGATGAGGCTACTGACCTTACATTTTAGTGGGAGAGACAGACAATAAGGATGTTTACAAATCATTTCAGAGAGTGAATTGTGGTGGAAAAAAATATATACGTAGGATAGACAGTGATGGGGGCAGCTACTTAAAAACTTCAAAAATGGCAGTCAGGGAAGGGCTTTCCAGACAGAGGATACAGCAAGTGCAAGAGGTAGCAACAAGGTTGGCTTGCGGAGGAGAGAAAGGCCAAGATGGCTAGAGCATGAGGTGAGGGTGGGGGTGGGGGTGGGAGCGGGGATGAGGCAGAGAGTGGTGAGAGATGAGGTTTGAAGGGGTGGGTAGGGGCAAGATCATAGGCCTCTGTGAGAATTAAATCATAAATGAGACGTCAGGAAACCGGTAGCCGGTATCATTGCTGTTATCTTTGATATATGCCCTCTGGCTTGAGGATCTATTTTATGTTGAGCCCCACAGGAGGACGAAGAGGTCCCAACAGGACATCTTACTGTCGAAATCCGCTCTGTGAGCCTGGATCCTCAGGGGGCTCTGGTGGCGGCCACACTTCTAGTGCATCGGTGACCAGTGTCCGTTCCCGCACCAGGTAAACGACCTCTCTGTCTCTTGTCCCTCACTGTGGGCTCACAGGGACAGTGTGGACACGGCACTGCCTTACTGGGTTCTAAGATGTGATATCCTAGATCCCAGTTGGGGGGTTAGAGGGGAGTGGGCAGCAGAAAAGATCCACAGGGAGCTCAGTTGAGGGTGGTCACTTGACCAGTGGGACATGGTAGAATAAACCCAGAGGCCTGGATTCCAACTACAGTTCTGCTCCTGATTTGCTGGTGGCTTGGACAAGTTGCCTCCCCTCTCTGGGCCTCCCTTTCCTCATCTGCAGAATGGACCTAATAATTCTTTCCTCCTAGTGGGTATTGGAATACCTGAATAAGGTTAGGGAGAGGAAAAGTCTTTGTCAGCTCATTTGTCTGAGAGGCAGGATTAGGAGGACTGTGTCCTTGCCATGAGCTGATTTTCTGATCTTACCCCACAATCCTGTGCCCCAGAAGCCTTTCCTGGTAAGGTTCTGAAGTCGGCTGCTGTTGTTGTTCCCTCCCCACCCCCAGGAGCAGTTCTGGGACGGGCCTCTCCAGCCCCCCACTGGCCACCCAGACGGTTGTGCCTCTACAGCACTGCAAGATCCCCGAGCTGCCAGTGCAGGCCAGCATTCTGTTTGAGTTGCAGCTCTTCTTCTGCCAGCTCATAGCCCTCTTTGTCCACTACATCAACATCTACAAGACAGTGTGGTGGTATCCGCCCTCCCACCCGCCCTCCCACACCTCCCTGGTAGGTGCCCAGCCAGGGCCAGCTGTTTGTGTATGTGTGTATGATGTTTGGTTTGAGTTTAGTGTAGCTTTCCAAGCACTACTATGCACTTTGCTCTGTGCTAGGCATGGGAAGTATAGAAGAAACAGGAAACTGATGATTCCTGAACACCCCTAGTGTGCTTAGTATCACACTGGGCATGGTAAGGGTTTCAGAGTTGAATCTGACACAGATTTTGCCTTAAGGAGCTCAGTCTTAAGTCCTGTAGGAGAGAGGAGCCACAGGGATACATGAGTGTTTCAAGGGGTGGAAAGAGCTCTGTGCAGAACAAGAGGTGCAGGGACAGGGGTGTGGGAGATCAGAGCAAGAGGGCTTTCATACCGCTCTCTTATCCTCAGGGACTGTCCCACTTCCCTTTTCTGGGTCCTGTTCTACTCCTCTAGGTAGTTTCTTGTCCTGACTCACTTGGAGGCCTGTGAAAGTCAGAGAATGGGGACAGTCTCTGTGGAAAGGACCAGGCAGGGGGAGGTGGGTATGAGAAAAGCCTGTGTATGGGCAAGGGGCCCACATGACCCCCAGGCCTCTGCCCCCTGACAGAACTTCCACCTGATCGACTTCAACTTGCTGATGGTGACCACCATCGTTCTGGGCCGTCGCTTCATTGGGTCCATCGTGAAGGAGGTGATTGGGTCCTAGAAGCTGGCCAGGGACTTTGGGACTCCCCTTTTCTCCTGGGGGTGCCAAGGAGATATGCCCAGCCCTTCAACCCTGAGGTATTTCCTTGGGGCTCCCTATGGAAGAACACATCCCATCAGCTCTGAGTTTACTGGGCATCAAAGAAAAGGATTCGCCTTGCTAGGTTCTGCCCAGTCTGCTATGCCACCTTTCCCTGGGTGGGATCACAGGCCATGTTGGGTGGGATTTGGGTACAGCCCTTGTGGCCTCCATCCAAGGCCCCATGCCATCCTATCTCGTCCTGACTCAGGCTTCTCAGAGGGGGAAGGTCTCCCTCTTTCGCTCCATCCTGCTGTTCCTCACCCGCTTCACCGTTCTCACGGCAACAGGCTGGAGTCTGTGCCGATCCCTCATCCACCTCTTCAGGACCTACTCCTTCCTGAACCTCCTGTTCCTCTGCTATCCGTGAGTACCCCTCACTTCACCCCTCACTGCCTAGCACCTGGCCCCTGACCTCTGCCCTGAGTGTGGCTTGGTCACCAGGCCTCCATATCTGGAAGACTGGAGGCAGGCAGCAGCAGTATCCTCTCACATTGTCTGATGCCATCCCCCTGGGATCAGGATGATTAGCCTTCTTTTGTGAAAGAAACCAAGGGGTGTAATTTACACAAGCTCCCACTGAGGGGAGGTTGGAATGGGACTTAGATCTGCATGTATATGCCAAAGGAATGTTCCCGAGGGGGAACGCACAGGCTTTGTCTCCCTCTCTTTTCCTTTCCTCTCTCTGGTCTCTTCTCTTTATCTGTGTATCTCAGTATTTGTGTAATCTCTGGGTTTCTCCCCCGGTCTGTGTGCTGGTAAGCTCCTGCATGTCTTCGTGTCTCTGTGTGGGTGTCTGTTCATGAAGCGTGTGTGTGTGTGTCTGCACATGCATGTGTGCATATCTCTCTTTGTGTCCGTTTTGCTCACTCATTCCCTCCATCTCACCAGAACCCAGATTGTTAAGGATGGATATAGTATCTGGGAAGAGCCCACAGACTGCCCTTTTCTGGTCTATAATTGGGGAGGGCTTTAGTGAGGTTTCCAATCTGGCTGCTCCTGGGGCAGGCTCTTGGTTGCCTGGGCATTGACAGTCATTTCCCAACCCTGGGCTTTCTGGTTTATGAACTTCTTCAGCTTGGGCCAACCTGGTCCCTAGGAAGCTTCAGAACTGGAACCTCTTCCCTCTCTACCCTGAATAACCAAAAAGAGATTGGCATGGGAGCCCCAACACACTTGTTTCAATTATATCTAGTCTTTAATTGTAAGAGGGACACGTCTTTTTATTTTTTAAAAAAAGATGACCGGTAAGGGGATCTTAACCCTTGACTTGGTGTTGTCAGCACCATGCTCACCCGATAAGCTAACCGGCCATCCCTATATGGGATCCGAACCCGGGGCCTTGGTGTTATCAGCACCACACTCCCCTGAGTGAGTCACGGGCCGGCCCAACACGTCTTATAAAAACATAAAACTTTATAGAAGTTTTTAACCTAGAAAATGAAAGACCCACATCATCTATCACCTGGAAATCATTATTTGCAGTATATTCTTCCAAATTTTTTTCTATGCAAGTACATACACATAGTTTCATGTAAACAAAAATGGGATTATACTATGCATGATGTCATAATTTACTGCATTTTTCACATAATCATAACTTGGATATTTTTCCGTGGCAATACATGTGGGTCTGCCCCATTTTTTTTTTAATGGTCTCATAGTATTCCATTGTATAGAATTTTCAAAATTTGTTTTGTCTTCTGTTGGTGGACTTTTGAGTTCTTCCTAGCTTTTCTTGCAACAATGAGGCTGGGAACATTCTTTTGCATACATCTTTGCATGCTTGTCCAGTATTTCTATACAACAAATTCCCAAGGTATGTCCATTTACATTTTTTTTTTTTTTTTAAAGATGACTGGTAAGGGGATCTTAACCCTGGGTTTGGTGTTGTCAGTACCACGCTTAGCCAGTGAGCAAACTGGCCATCCCTATATAGGATCCAAACTTGTGGCGTTGGTGTTAACAGCACCGCACTCTCCCGAGTGAGCCACGGGCCGGTCCTCCATTTACATTTTTAGTAGATATTAACAAATTGCCCTTCAAAGAGTTAACTGGTTAAAACTGTCAATAGTTGCCTTAATTTGACGCTTTATGATTACTACCTGGTGAGTCTACTCTCATCGGATACAGACATCATCCAGTGTCCATATTTTGTTTTATTTTTTATTATTAATTTAAAAAATTTATTGACATGATAAAGTACATTGTAAAAAATCAAATCCAGTACTGTTAAAACGCTTATAATGCAAAGTAGCCTGCAACTCTACCCTCCGGATTTTCAGTCCCACCTTTCAAAAGCAATCTCTTTCACTTTTTGGTTTAAAGTGGTTGTTGAGTTACCTCTATAATTCTAGGATCCTTATGCCTTTGTTTATTCCTTTAAAAAAATTATGTATTGCAGCCCTGGGAGCGCAGCAGCGCTCCCGCCGCGGGTTCGGATCCTATATAGGGATGACCGGTGCGCTCACAGTGCTCACTGGCTGAGTGCGGTGCGGCCGGTCTCAAAAAGGACAAAAATAAATAAATAAATAAATAAAATAAAATAAATAAATTATGTATTGATTTTATAATTGGATAACAGTTTCACATAGTTAAAACTCAAAAGGCATAAAAGAGTATAGAGGGAAAAAGTCCCCCCTTGACTTCTGCCTCCTATCTACCAAATTTCCCTTCCAAGACATAATTACCAATGTTACTGGTTTCTTTCATATCCTGGAAATAAATGTTCTATCCATATACAAGCATACCACACATACACACGCATGTGCACACACATTGCTTCTCTACAATGGCAGATGATGATTTAGCTCATCCTCCCATTCCTGTTCCCAGTATTTGATAGCTATCATTATTTTTAGTTTTCTGTTGGTCATCTTTGTCAGTATTGTAAGTATGCCTGTATTTTTTATTCCATCAACAACAGTCAGTATCTTGAATCCCTTTTATGTAACAAGAATATTAGGAACCCCTACCCATTCAAGCTTGACATTCACATTTTCCTATATAACCACATTTTAAGTCTTCTATTCTTTGTCTAAGGCTAATTCTAAAAATTAAAAATCAATAAGTAGCCTTGATATACTTATGTGTATAAAAATATCATTCAGTGCAGGGCCCGGTAGCGTGCATAGAAGACATTCCTTCTCTATACTTACTAAGTTACAGTCTTGGGCTTCTTAAAAAAGAATGTTCCTAGTATCAAGGTCAAATGTTTTCTTTTTTCTTACTTTCCATCAATTGCTTAAAATCATGTCACATTTTGGTTTGCTCCATATTTATATTGTAACTTTCTTATACAGCATTTTATCTTTCTTGGATTTTCTTTTTTTTTTTTTTTTAAAGATGACCGGTAAGGGGATCTTAACCCTTGACTTGGTGTTGTCAGCACCACGCTCAGCCAGTGAGCAAACCGGCCATCCCTATATGGGATCTGAACCCGGGGCCTTAGTGTTATCAGCACTGCACTCTCCCGAGTGAGGCACGGGCCGGCCCATTTTTCTTGGATTTTCTAATTGCCTTTCTTTTTTCTTGTTGACAAAAGAATGATGGGCCTTCAGTATATCCTCAAGTTTATCCAGCCTCTCAATCATGCTACCTGTTGCCTGGAGTCCATTCCCCCCCTCCCCAGAGACATCCCTCCTGAAGCCCTTCATCCTCCTGCTCCAGTCTGGAGTGGTTGCTCTTTAGGCCTGCTGTACAGCTCTCAGCCTGGGACTTCCCTTCGCTGCCCTCCTGGGTTGGATCCACTGTTTCCTGGATCCCATGTCTTCCTCTTTCTTGGTTTTCTCCCTTATTTTGCTGGAGTGCATTATCAGGTAATTTCCTTAATAATGGGTACATGGGAGGTATATACATTCTGAGTCCTTACATGTCTAAAAATGTCTTTGTTCTGTCCTCATACTTGATTGATGGTTTGGCTGAACGTAGATTTCTAAGTTCAAATTCATATTCTCTTAGAATTTTGAAGATATTGTTCCATTTTCTCTAACACCCCGTGTTGCTAGTGAGAAGTCTAATGCCTGTTTGACTCCAATTCCTTTGTAGATGATGTGTTTTTTCTTTTCTCTAAGCTTTTAGGAACATTCTATTTATCCTTTGATTATTTGAAACTTCATGAGGATGTGTCTGGTGTAGAACTTTTGTCATTCATCCTATCAGTACTCTAGGACATTTTTAACCTGGAGATTTGGGTACTTCTTCAGCTCAGAGAAATTTTCCTCTATTATTCCTTTAATAATATCTTTCTCTCCATTTTTTCTATTCTCTCTGGGACTTCATTTTATCAGATGGTAGACCTCATGGATTGGTCATCTGTTTCTCCTGTATTCATATTTTCCCTCATACTTTCTATTTCCCTCCCTCCCTCCTTCTCTCTCTCTCTTCCTTTCTGTCTCTCTTTGCTTTACCTTCAGAGAGATTTCCTCAACTTTATCTTTA
This sequence comes from Galeopterus variegatus, assembly GCF_000696425.1. NCBI lineage: Eukaryota > Metazoa > Chordata > Mammalia > Dermoptera > Cynocephalidae > Galeopterus > Galeopterus variegatus. Next base: position 344,900 of record NW_007727759.1, on the reverse strand, counting down.
GCTTTTTTATTGAGCTTTTTTCAGCAATCATATTTTTCATCTGTAAGGCCTCTTTCTTGTTTTCTGATTGTTTCTTTTTTCATAGCATATTGCTCTTGTTTTTAAAATCTATGTTCCCTCAATTTGTCTTTACATTGGGGTCAGTTTTTCTGTTTCATGCTGCCCTTTTCCAAGTATAGTTGGTTTCTTTGGTTGTCTATATTTAAGAATGAAATGGATCCCCAAACCGGCTGGCTGCCAAACAAACAAACAAAAAGAGTGAATGAAGGACTGAGTAGCAGTAGTGCATTTTCATTCCCTCTGCCATTGTTTAAGTGAGAGGAGGATTAACTGGGAGTTCTAAGTGCATGGCAGGGCACACTAGCTGGCTTTGCTTTAACATGAGTGAATGAGGCGCAGGTTGTTAGGCTGGGACCCCCATAGGCCAAGAAGGGGGTGAGTTTGTTGCTCTAAGATGCCCCCATTAGAGACTTCAGTTCTTCTCAAACTGTTTATTCAGTTTCTTTGGAGAAGAATCCTTCAGGGTGGGTTGTGTGAGGTGAGTAGGGGAATAAAGAGGACTGACTCTTACAAATAAATACAGATCTTTGTTTAGTCCCATTTGTTCAGCCCTGCTTCTTGCTTCTACCCTCTATCAGATGTGCCCATTTCAAGCCAGAGTCTTTCTCGGGTCACTCTGGGCAGATAAGGTCCCATTCCCAGTGCAGTCCTCTCATGGCATATTCTAGACCTGTGCCATCCAGTTTAATAGCCACTAGTCACCTGTGGTTATTGAGCACTTGAAATAGACTAGTCTGGATTGAGATGTGTTCTAAGTGTTCTGAAGACTTAGTACAAAAAAGAAAGAAAGAAAAATATCTTATTAATAAATACTCATTAAATGTTGAAATGATAATATTTTGCATGTACTGGGTTAAGTAAAATAGAATATTAACATTAGTTCCATCTCTTTTTTTTTTGGTGTGGCCACTACAAAATCTTAAATTATATATATGACTCTCATTATATATCTATTGGAAAGCATTGCTCTAGACAGTGGCTTCCTGTCTATCTGTCAGCATGTCTCCATCTGCTTTCTAAATTTGTCAACCTCATTTGTGTACTTTTGACCCCCAGATCCCCCCCCCTTTTTTTTTTTCTGACATGAATTTATTTTCTACTTTTATATTGTCATGTATCAGGTGGGTGGGAGGGGAGGGAATCTACCGTTCTTGCTTGCAAATCTGCTTCTAATTTCTGGCCTATCAGCAGTCACTTACTGTCACCAAATAATTTAGTTGATCACAGGACTTATCTACAGTCCTTTTTAGGGCAAGGCCAGGGAGATTTTTTTTTTTTTTTTTTTAAAGATGACCGGTAAGGGGATCTTAACCCTTGACTTGGTGTTGTCAGCACCACGCTCAGCCAGTGAGCAAACCGGCCATCCCTATATGGGATCCGAACCCGGGGCCTTGGTGTTATCAGCACCGCACTCTCCCGAGTGAGCCACGGGCCGGCCCCCAGGGAGATTCTTAAGTACTTGCCTTTAAGTTTGAGTCTGAGTACCTGGTATCTTCACATAGGCACTCCGACCCCTTCATTCTTACAAAGTGTCCTGAAGAGTGTTTTGGAAATCCCATTTATCTTCTTTCATATCTCCACAGAATTACTGGCTTCTTTCTTTTCTAAACAAAATTATATTGAACTTGTACTCTAGATCAGGCACTATGCTGGGGGTTGTTGCAAGGACTAAAAGAGAGTATTTATGAAAACACTAGCATAATGCTTGGCTGAAAGTAGAAGATCTATACAAGCCATGTAATATAGAGCAAATTAAGGAAACTGAGGCTCATAGAGGTTAAATAATTTGCCCTAAATCACAGAGCTAGTAAGTGGCAGAGCTGGAATTTTATTCCAGGCCTATTTGACCCCAAAGGTTATGCTCTTGTTCACAATTCTCTAAGTTATCTGACTCGACTTTACCATAAAAAGGATGATAGCACCAGAAAACAAAAACCTAAAGAGGCTTGAGTTACTTGCCCAGGGTCACTCAGATATCCCTTCCTGGGACTCCATAAAAAAGGAAAAGAAAAAATTGTCGATAAGAAATGTAGCATTAGAGCACAGCTTTATAACCACAACCCAAGGTCATGGGTTCAGATCCCTGTACCAGCCAACTGCAAGAAAAAAAAAAAAAAAAAGAAATGTAGCGTTGTCATTGGCCCTAACTCGTTGAGGCTGCCCTTTTGGGTCTGTGTAATTCTGGGGACCTGGGGAAATTGAGAGGCCCCAAGCTGAAAAAAAGAGAATACTTGTTAATAGCACCCATTGTGATGTGTCATGTACTGTGCTCAGCACTTACCTTCTTTTTATAATTTCTCTTCCAGGCTATGGGTCTGTCTAGTTTTCTCCTCATACAATACCAGCCACAAACTCAAAGAAACGCTTGATTAATTAGCTCTATCCTTGCCTTAAAGGTGCTTCTCAGGGGAAGGGATTTGTACTGTCCAGGGGCCCATTTCAGTGCATAGCAAATAATAGGCACACAATAATATTTGTTCCTGAACTGCCCTCCTCTGCAGACTAAAGAGCTGCCTGTCATATATGTGGTTTGTTTAATATCTGTCTTGATCTTTAGTACCAGACAGTTTTGGCTTTGAGCCCTGGCTTTAGTACTTCCTTACTAATTGTGTAACCTTTAGGAATTTAATTCACCTCTCTGAGCCACAGCTTCCTCAGCCCAAAGGGGAATAAAATAACAGTATCTTATATTAAAATATGTCAAAATACAGTGTTCTTATGAGAAAAAAGAAGAGGATGCATATAAAGCATTTGGTACAGTGCCTGGAACATAGTCTGTGCCCAGTGAACATGGGCTGTTGTGATTATTGTTATTCATCACTAGGCTATGAGAGCAGGGACTTGTCTCTTGCTTCCTACTCTATCCCGAGTGCTCAGTAGTCCTACTGTAGCCCCAGTGCTTGGCACACACTTAATGCTAATACATGTTTTGAATGACTAACCATCAGGTGGGAGGATGGATTAAAGGAAGGATGGGTAAGTTCTTCCCTCTGAGCAGCCAGGAGAGCTGAGGCCCAGGGAGGAAAGAAGATTCCCGTCAGTGGCTAAGGTTTGGGATCCTGGCCCCTGGGCAGGCCTGCCCTCACCACCGTCTTCCCCAGCAGGTTTGGGATGTACATTCCGTTCCTGCAGCTGAACTGTGATCTCCGCAAGACGAACCTCTTCAGCCACATGGCCTCCATGGGGCCCCGGGAGGCAGTCAGCGGATTGGCGAGGAGCCGGGACTACCTGCTGACACTGCGGGAGACATGGAAGCAGCACACACGACAGCTGTATGGCCCAGATGCCATGCCCACCCATGCCTGCTGCCTTTCACCCAGCCTCATCCGCAGCGAGGTGGAGTTCCTCAAGATGGACTTCAACTGGCGCATGAAGGAAGTGCTTGTCAGCTCTATGCTGAGTGCATATTATGTGGCCTTTGTGCCTGTCTGGTTTGTGAAGGTATGTAGCTCAACCCAGGGAGGGAAAGGGCCTGGAGGGGACCTGACCTTGCTGCCTCCCCCATGTGAGCCTTCCTTCTTGTGTAAATAACTCTGCTGTTTTTGATGGGATTTCTCATCTGTTCTCCTCTTGAGAGCTGGAGTGACTACTGTTTGAGAGTGCAGAGATGGGCTGGCCGGTTAGCTCAATTGGTTAGAGCGCAGCCTTGTAACACCAAGGTCAAGGATTCATTCAGTTCCTCGTACAGGCCAGCCACCAAAAGAAAAAAAGAGTACAGAGAGCAAAGCTCACTGAAAGGGAGTGACTTGCATAAGGTAACCCACCCAATGAGGGAGACATGGCATTGTTATTTATAATACTTGACAACAAAGAGCAGTGACTTTGTATTTCAGTGGCTGTTTTTTTTTGTTTGTTTGTTTTTTAAAAAGATGACCAGTAAGGGGATCTTAACCCTTGACTTGGTGTTGTCAGCACCACGCTCACCCAGTGAGCGAACCGGCCATCCCTATATGGGATCCGAACCCAGGGCCTTGGTGTTATCAGCACCGCACTCTCCTGAGTGAGCCACAGGCCGGCCCTCAGTGGCTGTTTTGATACAGGTATGTCATAATGTCCTGCTTTTTCATTAAGTAGGGAAGCCAGGATTAATCCAGATCTGAGTAACCCCAAAATCTCTCTCTCTTGCTTATACAGCCTCAGCTGTAGTAGGCCTGAAATATTTCTTTAGGATGGACTGCACTAAATGATTTGAGGTTGAGAGGATTTAAGGCCTGTTGTGTACCTACAACATGCTAGGAGATTTCATGTGTATTATAATCCTCCTACCCCATACTGGGAAGCCGCCAGAAACAAAAACAAAAACAAAAAAATAATCCTCCGGGAGGGAGGTTGGCAATGGGCCACAATAATCAACCACATTGTATATCGACAAAATAAAATTTTAAAAATAAATAAATAAAATAAATAAGTAAATAAGTAAATAATCCTCCTAATGCCTCTCAGAGGTGGTTGGTTGGTGCACTTATTCTCATTTAATAGATGAGGGAACTAAAGCACAGGCAAATTAAATGACTTGCCCAAGTTTACATAGTTAATGAGCAACAGAGCTAAGATTTGAATTTAGGTCTGTTGGACCCCAGAGCTTGTGCTCTGGCTCAGAGTGGAGGGACACTGGGAGTAATTTTTCTTTGTAGAAAACTGACGAGTGGGCACCGGGTTTAAGCCTTCTTTGTTAGGTGTTTGAGTCTTGGTTTCAAGCCACCATGAGGTCTCCCCAGTACTATCCTAACCTCCAAGCAGTTAGAATCAGGGAAGGGAGAGGGAGCAAGGCCATTACCAGCATTCAGACCTCACCCACCTCCCACCTCCTGCTGCCCCCAGAACACACATTACTATGACAAGCGTTGGTCCTGCGAGCTCTTCCTGCTGGTGTCCATCAGCACCTCTGTGATCCTCATGCAGCACCTGCTGCCTGCCAGTTACTGCGACCTGCTGCACAAGGCTGCTGCCCATCTGGGATGCTGGCAGAAGGTGGACCCAGCGCTGTGCTCCAACGTGCTGCAGCACCCGTGAGTCGCCCTACTTTGCTCTGCCCAACCTCAGCCCTCCTGGTCATTGTCTGGAGTCACATGCCCACTTGCTCATTAACTTATTCATTCAGTCAGCAAACAGTTATTGAGTATGTCTCATATAGGTCCAAGTCCAGTGTGTTGCTGTGGTGGGGCCCAAGACAGACATGTTCCATGTCCTTGGGTGACTTGCAGTGTACTGGACATGGGAGGGGAACAGGTGGTATATTCATGTACTGATTGACTTTCTCATTCACTTATTTATTTATTCACTCACTGACTAACTTGCTCATGCTTTCATTCATTCATTGCTTCACTCTTCTCTTACCTGCTCACTCATCCACTCAATCATTAGGTCACCTACTCTTTCAGCAGACATTTACTTCTACCTAATCCATACTAGGCCTGGTGCAGTGTATCAAGCAGAGCTTGAACTTTCACCTGTAGGGCAAAGGGAGACAGAGGATTTTGAACAATGGATGGACCCATTCCAAGGTGTGCTTTTGAGACATCATCTGTGTTAGCTCATGGTAAACCCTGTCAGGGTAGGAGGGTCCACTGGGGGGAAATGACAGATGAGATCCTTAACGAGTTCAGTCTGGTTGGGGAGATAGCTGTTTACACAAATAGTTAGGGTGAGTGGGGCATAAGAGATCTAAATGCAAGATGGCACTGCACCCAGAGCAGAGGAAGGAGTTACGCTATTCAGGAACCCTGAGGAGCTGGGTTGTCCTCTCCTCAGCCTGGCTCATCCTTCTTGGATGCCTAGTATTTCTATGGCCCTTCTCAAAGTACTTTTCACCCCAGGTTATACTAATTTTCCTGCCTATACTCCCCCATTAGAATGGAAGCTCCTCAAGGCCAGGACCAAATTCGAATCACTTTCTGAGTCTTGGGCCCAGGACAAGGCCTGGCAGAAAGAAGGCCCCTAGGACAGGTTTGTAGAAGTAGGCCCACCAAGGAGCAGAGATGCAAAGGGAGGCCACAGACGCCAAACCTCCTGGTGTTGGCCCTCCTTGCCAGTTAGTGTCCCTTTCAAGCTCTGTCCAGGAGATCCAGAAAAGGGACTGGGCTTTGCTGAATGGGCCCAAAGGGGGCTTGACTTAGCCTCAGGCTCTGAGAGGAGGGAGGAGTAGAAAAGCGGAATATAGCTGAATATGAGGATAAACATGTCCACAGCTCCATGGTCTTTAGATGAGATCCAGGCTCCTTCTCCTTCACTTGGCTTCCCAGCTGATGAAGTGGATCGTGCCAGCCTTTTCTGCTTCATCTCTTACCATGTCCCAACTCATATTCTGCTCTAGCCAGACCAGACTTCTTTGCGTTCTCATGTGCTTCTTGTCTGCATCCAGGCTTTTGCACATGATGTATCTTTTGCTTGGAATGTCCTTTCCATCCTTCTTTTCCTAGTTAACTTCTAATCATCCTTTAGCACTTATGCTTCCTCCAGGAACACTTTCCTGACCACCCAGAATGGGTTCAGTTCCCCTCCCTTGTATGGGGTCCCTCCCTTCAGTGCCCCATAATGCCGTGATCATTGCACTTAATGGTTTCTGATGGGTTTGCTTAGTTACTTGCCTGTCATTCCAGGACTAAAAGCTCCTGGAGGTCAGGGCCGTTGCCTGTCTAGCCCTCAGCTGTCTCCTCACCCCCAGCAGAATGTCTGGCTTATAATAGGTACACTGCAAATTTTGGGGGTTTTGTGTATAGTCTTTTTTTTTTAAGATAAAAAATTTACATTTACATGCAGTGAAATATACAAATCTTAAAGTATACAATTCTTTGAGTTTTGATAAAGGCATATACACCCATGTAACCTACTGCCATCAAGATATAGAACATTTCCAACCCCTCAGAAAATTTCCTCATGGCCCTTCCCAGTCGCCCCTTTCCCCCAAGACAGTTACCTTTCCACTTTCTTTCATTATAGGTTAGTTTTGCCTATTCTAGAACTTCATATAAATGAAATCATACAGTAGTTACTTGTGTCCAGCTTCTTTCATTTAGCACATTGTCTGTGAGGTTCATCCATGTTGTTTTATAAGATGATAACTACTTTGTAAGTGAGTGAATCAATGAGGCAGGAGCCAGGATTGAGGAGCGGGCTGCTTGCAGGCTGTGATTCTCAGTCTTCTGGCCCAGGACCCTTGGGGTTCCTGGGAGATCTCACCTCACAGGATATTGGAAGAAAGTTCACTGGTCCCGCCATCTCATTCACATTCTTTCTGGGGCCTTTCTGTGCCAGGCCTTGTGGCATGTTCTCAGGACAGAGGAATGAGTTGAACATCATTCCCTGTACCTAAAGGGCTCTTAGCCTAGTGTGGGATACAGACAGGGAAATAGATAAATGACAAACATTGGGTAATGTGGACCAGTAATAGGAGATGCAGGGAACAGTTAATGGCTACTGAACTCTTGGGAGCTTGAGAAAGGCTTTCTGGGGGAGCCCAGGTTTTGAAGGATGATGAAGAGCTTACCAGAGGGATAAGGCATCATGAAGAGCCGTGCAATTGGAAGGAGCACCTTATGCAGAGACGTGAAGCAGTACAGTGTGCTGGAGGAACTGGAAGCAGTTCCGAGGGGCTTGAGCATGAGCTATGTGGTGGGAATTGTGGGAAGCCACCCAGGACCTCAGAGACCATGCCAAATCCTTGGTGCTTTGGTCCCAAGGGCACTGGAAAGCCTTTATAGGGTTATTTTATATTACAAAGACCACTCAGGCAGCTGTGTGATGGATTGGGGAGGCTAAAGGTGAGAACAGATGAAATAAATGTACCCAGAGAGGAAAAATGGGGTTTTTTTGACAGTCCCTCAATAATCAGTGTTAGTCTTTTGACTCCCAGTGCAGTGAAGTTCTCCTGGTTCTTATCACATTTTACAGAGGAGGCAACTGAGACCCAGAAAAGGAAGGTCACTGTGTCTAAGTGATAGAGATGGGAATAGAGCCCTGATAATCACCCCATGTCCAATCTTCTGGTACCCCCTTTCATGGGTGAGCTGGGGATAAGGGGCACTGTTGGGCTATGTCTCCAGGTGGACTGAAGAATGCATGTGGCCACAGGGTGTGCTGGTGAAGCACAGCAAGAACGTCTACAAAGCAGTGGGCCACTACAACGTGGCCATCCCCTCTGACGTCTCCCACTTCCGATTCCACGTGAGTCTCCTCCCCTGAGAGGGAGGGTTGGGCCCTGATTTAGAGGTTGGGAGGTGATGTCATAGCAAGGGAAAGCTATTTTCAGTATTTCCCAAATCCAAAGGAAGACAGTGCACACATGCAGAACAAGGACAGCCATACAAATTATCACTTTATAACTGCTCTCACTTGGTAACAGACCTTTCAAAACTTTGGGTGGAGGGGGAGAAGATGATACAATAAAAAAGGGGTTCTTGGTGGTGAAAATAATAGCTATCATCATACCTCATTGTGCACCAGGCACGGCACTAAGCACGTCCCATGCACCCTCCCATTCAGTCTCCCCCAGAACTTTGTGTGTGAGAGAAATGCCAGGGCTCTCCCTGTTTCAGATACCGAAATTAGCTTAGAGAGCTTAACTCATTCAAGGGTGCCTTATTGTGAAACTTGGGAACTAATGGTAAACTCCTTCTCTTCCTGCTTAACCTGATCTAGCTCCTAAGGGACCCCCTTGGGCTCTAAGGAACACAGTTTGAGAAGTCACTGATCTGGGCTATCTTCATTTCACAGTCAAGAAACCTGAGGCCCAGAAAGGGAAGGGTCTTGCCCAAAGTCTTGCAGCCTGTCAAGGGCAGAGCTGAGCCTGGCATCCTGGTGTCTTGGACTCCCATTTCCTGCCACTTTCCCTCCCATCCTGTAAGCAGCTCTTGAGGTTTAGGTACCTTGGCCCCTGGAGAACCTAGATCACTAGACATTGAGCACTCTTTGAATGATTAGAAAATTTTTATTCTACCTTGCCATGAAATGCCAGGTAAGAGTGAGGTGTGGCTATGTGCCCTGGAAGCTTCCAGCATAGCTCAAACTGCTGTAACATGAAGTAGCAGGTAACTCAGGCTGTAGAGTCTATAATAACTTTTCATGCCTGTGTCATAAGATTCTAATTTGTTCAGGCCCAACAACAATACCCTGGAGGATGACATGTAAAAAGGTGTTGATTTTACACCAGAAAAGAGTTTGAGAGAGAAGCAAGACCTCTCAAGAAAGGCTTACTGGAGGAGGTAGAAGTTGAACAGGATCTTAAATGACTTATACGGGAAGCAGCACTCCTGTCAGGAGGAACACCACAAGCAAAGGCAGATGAGTTGGCAGAGTCCATGCCCACCCTACAAAGTCTTCCTCTCCACTCAAGTCTGCATGGGGCCCCGAAAGCTTGTCCCCTTCACTGGCCCACCCAGAACCCCCATCCAAGAGGCAGATTTTTGGAGCATACCTTCATTCCATGTCTATCCTTTCCTGGGCAGTTCTTTTTCAGCAAACCCCTGCGGATCCTCAACATTCTCCTGTTGTTGGAGGGCGCTGTCATTATCTACCAGCTGTACTCCTTAATGTCCTCCGAAAAGTGGCACCAGACCATCTCATTGGCCCTCATCCTCTTCAGCAACTACTATGCCTTCTTCAAGCTGCTGCGAGACCGACTGGTATTGGGCAAGGCCTATTCGTACTCAGCCAGCCCTCAGAGAGACCTGGACCACCGGTTCTCCTGAGCCCCAGGGTGATCCCAGGGACAGCATCCAGGCTTCAGTCAGGGACTTCCTGGCAAGAGGCTGTTGGGGAGGGATGGCTGGGAAAAAAAAAAAAAAAAAAAAAAAAAATCCACCAGAGCTTTGTATTTTTGTTACATACTGTTTCTTTCTTTGATAATTGATGTGATGAGGGGAAAAAAAATGTCCTATTTTTATACTCCCAACAAGCCTTGTGTCCTGTGGTTCTTTCCCTTCTTGCCTATCAGGCAGAGAGCAGAGGTGTGGGATTCTGGTCTGGGAAGCACCACATGTGGCTTCTGGGTCCTCTGTGGGCTCTGCCTTCACCAATGGAGAGAAAAGGAGGCACCGAAGGCCGTGGTAGCAGTGATAGCTGCTGCTAACTGAATGCTCACTGTGCTAGGTGCTGCTCTCTGAGTATTTCAGTCCTTGCCTTTTATTTTTTTTTTTTTTTAAAGATGACCAGTAAGGGGATCTCAACCCTTGACTTGGTGTTGTCAGCACCACGCTCAGCCAGTGAGCGAACCGGCCATCCCTATGTGGGATCCGAACCCGGGGCCTTGGTGTTATCAGCACCGCACTCTACCGAGTGAGCCACGGGCCGGCCCCAGTCCTTGAACCCGGGCCCTTGGTGTTATCAGCACCGCACTCTACCGAGTGAGCCACGGGCCGGCCCCAGTCCTTTCCTTAATCTGACTTTTATGACATACCTAGGAGGTAGGTGCTGTCATTCCTATAGATAAAGAACTGGAGCTCAGAGAGCTACAGTGACTTGCCCATGGTAACACAACTAGGAAGTGGTAGAGCTGGGCCTAAATAAAAACCTGAAAAAAAACCCAAGAAACTGAAAAATAGACACTACAGTAGTCCCTCCTTATCCATGGTTTTGCTTTCCATAGTTTCAGTTACTCATAGTACAGTATAGTAAGATATTTTGAGACCACATTCACATAACTTTTATTACAGTATATTGTTATAATTGTTCTATTTTATTATTGTTAATCTCTTAGTGTGCCTAATGTATAAATTAAAATTTTTCGTATGTATGTATAGCAAAAACATAGTCTATATAGGGTTTGGTATTATCTGTGGTTTCAGGCATCCATTGGAGGTCTTGAAAAAAAACCTCCCGCGGATAAGGGGGAAGTACTGAACTATCCCAGCAGAATGTGATGTCTTGATTCTCTCAGCATGTGGTCTCTGACACCCTGTTCTGTGTCAGGTACTGTGGTAGATGGTGAGGATGCCAAGACACAGAAATAAGCAATGCTACCCTGGGATGAACATAGCAGTTATAAGATATAAAGTAGCACAGGGAAAAGAATGTTTACTGCTCTTTGGGCTTCTTGGAGGGAATGTCTGAGTTGTATTAGCCACTTCCTAGGTGGACAAGATGGGGAAAGGCATTTTAGTGAGAGAAAGGGGCATGTGAAATAGCACATAGATCTGCATACCAGCCAGCCACCAAAAAAAAAAAAAACCACCTAGATCTGGAACATCCTGGTGTGTTTTGGGGAGGGTAGACAATTTGGTTCTTAGAGCAGGAAAGATAAAAGAGAGTGGGGTGGAGGCTGGAAAGGTCAGCAGAGGCTGGATCAGGGAGGACCAATGGCTCTAGGATAGTGACAGTGTATGATCAGGGTGGAAACAAACAGCTGCTTGGATAGTCACTTGGCTCTTATGGGCATAGGATGGAGGGCTCAGCCTGGAAGGAGAAGAGGTGCAGACAGTCACAGCCATTCTCATCTATTCAGCCCATGTTCCCTGAGCCTTTCTTGGCCACAGGGTATGCAGATAAGGTGACAGTGGTATGCAGGGTATGCAGATATGGGAGACAGACACCTCAACAAATGTTTTTGGTGCCTATGTTGAGGCAAGCACTGTGCTAGACACTGGGACAGTTACAAAGATGAGAAAGATACTGTCCCTTCCATAGAGAACAGGGAGAGATGGACACACCTTGTAAGCAAATGAGGATGTGAGCTGCTAAGGAAAACGAGCATCCAGGGCACTATGGAAGCAAGGAGGACAGATAGCTTGACTGTCTGGAAAGACAGGCTTCTCTTTTTTTTTTTTTTTTTTTTTTTTTTTTAAGATGACCGGTAAGGGGATCTCAACCCTTGACTTGGTGTTGTCAGCACCACGCTCAGCCAGTGAGCGAACCGGCCATCCCTATGTGGGATCCGAACCCGGGGCCTTGGTGTTATCAGCACCGCACTCTCCCGAGTGAGCCACGGGCCGGCCCAAGACAGGCTTCTCTAAAGAGGTGATGGTTTAGTTAGGTCTTGAAAGTGAGCAGCAGTTCACTGCATGGTCAAGTGGGGAAGAGAGGACACTGCATTCCAAGCAGAGAGAATAGCACATGCGAAGGCACAAGCGAAGATGGGAACATATTTGGGGAAAAGTAGTTCCCCAAATATGGTTGGAGCCTGGGTTGCCTGGTGGCGAGTGGCCCAAGAAGCTGGTAATAATAGCCAGATTGAAATGTTCGGGCACTAGCTAAGGGCAGGCAGTAGCAAATTGCAGAGGATTGACACCATAAGTTCTCCACTTTTAAGGAAATTGGTGGGAGGAGGAGAACCTGGAGACAGGAGGCTACTGAGGAGGCAGGCAAAATAGACCAGGAGAGAGCGGCATTGGCAGTAGGAAGGGAAATGTAGTGCTCCCTTTCCTAACCTGGAGTCCTAGAGTTTTCTTTTGAGTTGTTTCTCTTAATGTGCCAGGAATGTAACTAGAGTTGGCAATCTGTTGTGACAGGCCCTGGGGACCAGATACCAGGTCCCTCATTCCGCTTCCAAAAACAGGTCCCTGTTGGGACAAGTGACTTGAAGACATAGCCTGGCTCTGTGTGTTGATGTGGGGGACAGAAGGACTGGTATGTTATTGTTTTAGTCTGTTTTGTGTTGCTATAACAGAAATACCTGAGACTGGGTAATTTATAAAGAAAAGAGGTTTATTTGGCTTACGATTCTGGGATAGCTGCATCTGGCATGGGCCTCAGGCTGCTTCTACTCGTGGCAGAAAGTGGCAGGCAGCAGGCGGGTACAAGCAGATCACATGGCAAGAGGGAGCAAGAGAGAGAGAGAAGGTGCCAGGGACATTTTAAGCAACAAGCTCTCGCGGGAACTAATCGAGTGAGAACTCACTTATTAATTCCCCCTCCCCCAGGGAGAGCATTAATCCATTCATGAGGGATCCTCCCCCATGACTCAATCAGTTTCCAACACTGCCACATTAGAGATTAAATTTCCACATGAGTTTTGGAGGGGGGCCTCAGGCTGCTTCTACTCATGGCAGAAAGTGGCAGGCAGCAGGCGGGTACAAGCAGATCACATGGCAAGAGGGAGCAAGAGAGAGAGAGAAGGTGCCAGGGACATTTTAAGCAACAAGCTCTCGCGGGAACTAATCGAGTGAGAACTCACTTATTAATTCCCCCTCCCCCAGGGAGAGCATTAATCCATTCATGAGGGATCCTCCCCCATGACTCAATCAGTTTCCAACACTGCCACATTAGAGATTAAATTTCCACATGAGTTTTGGAGGGGACAACACATCCAAACTCCATCAGTTATTATTCAAAAAAGGGAGGCCTAGGGCCGGGCCATGGCTCACTTGGGAGACTGTGGTGCTTATAACACCAAGGCCATGGGTTCGGATTCTATATAAGGATGGCCGGTTTGCTCACTGGCTGAGTGTGGTGCTGACAACACCAAGCCAAGGGTTAAGATCCCCTTACTGGACATCTTTTTAAAAATAAAATAAAAAAGGGAGGCCTAATGTGTACCAGCCATAAATTCCATGATTCAAAAGGCACGTGCACACTAAATTTCCTCATCTCTAAAAAGGGAGATCATACCCCTTGCTCTGCATAACCCACTGTCCTGTTCATTTGTTTGTTTATTCATTCAACAACTATTTACAGAGTACGTACCATGGGGCCAGATACTGTTCTAGGTGTAGTGAACAATACAGAACTGAAGGCTGCCCTCAAGGAGCTTGCAGTGAGGATTAAGAAAATAACGATCGGTAAATTGTTCTGTCAACTATACTGCACCCGGTCTCATTGTTTTTCTATTTCTTATCTCCCAATAAGATTACAGTTTCAACTAGGGCTACCTGTGGTACGTCCAGTCAGAAAATCTGGGTTTATGGGGGCTGGCCTAGCTCTGGGTGTTATAACACCAAGGTCAAGGGTTCAGATCCCCACAGGCCAGCCACCAAAACAAACTTCGGTTTAGTCTTGACTTTTTCCTTTCTTTATAGTCTTGAGTAAGTCACTTCCTCTCTCCAGATGATTCCTTATTCATATTCAGTTCAGGGTCTACGGTTGCCTTTGACTATGAAAGGAAAGGATAAGTTTATCACAGAAAAATTTTCTGGGGGAGAAGACCTCAGTATAAAGAACTAGTATCAGAAACAGCTAAGAAGTCCTAGTCATGCTTCAAACTTATCTTTAGTACAGATCTCTCCCAGTCTCCCTCAAGCCACTCCTTTTGGTATTCCATCCCTATTCCCCCACCTTTCGTAGCTGCGGTCTCTTTAAGTGAGCGCCGTGGTGTAACCTAGGTGGTGTGGCCAAGAGCGTGTTTCGTCCCAGGGCTGTTAAGTAGTTTGTCCGTTTCGGGGTTCCGTCCTGCATATCCGCCATATTGTCTGCTGAAGCTGCCGCTGAAGCTGCCGCTGCTGCCGCCGCCAAGTCTAAGCGAGCGGAGCCGCGATGGGTGAGTAGGGATACCAGGCAGTTGGGTACTCGGGCTGAGCCAGTCTCGGGGCTTGGGATCTGAAAAGAGCCTGTTTCTAGTCTGCGGAAGATATCAGAAGCTCCTCCAGAAAGGTCTGAGAGGAGAAGCCAGGCCGGGTGTGCCCAAGCCAGTTTGGGGCCGGGCTAGGGCCCGCGCCCTGAGCAGTCCTCGAGGGCTGGTTCCAGGGACACCTTGACACGCCTGGAGCCCCCACGTGGTGGTCTCGGGCCGGAGCCAACGCGGTCCCGGGGCCTAGAAATGGGCCTTGCGCCGAGACTGGGGCCGGGGGCCGGGCTCCCGGCGGCAGGCCTGGGCGGCGCTGAGGGAGGCTTCTCCCGGCGTGTGTTTGGCCGACGCGTGTCTTGACTAGGCTCAGTGGCTCGCCCGAACTCAGGAAAGTCCTGCCTACGTCGCGGGGTAGAGTCATCTCGTGAGGGGACGCCAGGCGAGCCAGCTTCAGGCTGGTAACCAGGGGCAGCCAGGCTAAGGGCAGCTTGGGGCGCTGAAGGCCAGGAGAACCTCCCGAGCCGATTCAGAAATCTGGTGGTTCTGTTGGGCTCAGAGTGACAGCCCTCATAGTGGTATTAAACCAGGGACCAAGATTCCTTGGCCATATGTAGGTTGGGGACTTCAGGTTTCTGGGCCGGACCTGGTTAGGAGAAAAGGAGCGACCTGTTGATCTTTATGAGGGGACCCCGGTTGGCAAGGCCTCTGCTCGGAGAGAATACGATGGCGAAGGCTTTGGACTTACAGACATAACCAGCGTGGTAGTTCCTCTCCTGAAGTAAAACCTATTAAGTTTGCTAAGCGCTTTCTAAGCAGGCATTGTTCTGATTGCTTTACATGTCTTGTTTTACTTAATTTTTGTACAACCTAATGAGGTAGTTACTACCGTTATTCTTATTGTACAGATGAGGAAACTGAGGCTTAGAGAGGTAAAGTAACTTACCCAAGGTCACACCGTTAGTGGCTCACTCCAGAGCCCTACTTTGTAAACTGCTGGTTTTCATGGCCTGGCCCTCTAGTGGTTGGGCTTGAAGAAAGGGAAAGAAAGCTTTTTAAGCCTAGGCAAAGTTGTTAAAGGTGTTTTTTGCTTGTGGGCCCACGTTGAAATGTTTAGTCCAGAGTGAATTGCGTATCCCAGTATCATATGTGTGGAGCTAAATGAGATTTTGGAATTGATTTTGTAAGATCTCTAATCCTGAGGAAACATTCCCTTGAGCTGCAAGGAGATGACTTTAGAATCAGATCTGGTATTTTAACCAGGCCTGCCACTTCCTAGCTCTCATCAGGAGAAATCGCTTAAGTGTCAGACTCAGCAGTGCGTATGGAAGGCATCTAGCATAGTCCACAATAAATGTCACTTTCCTTCCTTTCTGAGCCTTACTTTCCACATCTCTAGAAAAGGGGTAGGGGGCAGTGTTGTCAAGGAGTTTGAATCCTAGTAAGGGCTCTATATATATCAGAACAGATTCTTTTCCACCCGCAATCATGTTAGTTCCTTAAGCACTCTGGTTTCCAGAATCCTCCACTGGAGTGATAAGATTGGTAGGCCTGTCTTAGTAGCTGCCGCTTTAAGTATCATTGAAAAAATTTTAGGAGCTTCTGTGTTATAGACTTTGTGTTGGTCTTCAATTTCAGAAACACTGATGCCTCAAAGAGAAGGAACTAATGTTTACTTTGTTAAGCTCAGTTAAATAAATTTGGTAGAGATTTACTCAGTTTTTACAGATTGGGAAACTACCTCAGAGAAGATAACATAGCTGATAAGAAGCAAAGCCAGGACTGAGATTCTTACCCATTTTGCTTTATATAAACCTCTAAAAAGACTTAAGCTCTTAAATAAAGTTAGTCCTTTTCTGGTAGAGTTCAAGATGAAAGTTCTATAGGGAGCAACAAAACCGGACCAAGGTCCTGAAGGGGAATTTTTGTCTAGAGTTAAGAAACTTCCTCCTTTCCAGTTGCATCTCAGGTACCTCTCCCCCATTCCACCTTGCATTTCTGAATATCAGCTCTTTCTTTTTTTGGCTCATCTATGTACCACAGGGATGAAATTAATGTAAGGATACATTTAATCCTAACATCTAATCCAAGGTAGATTGGGTAATCTCCATTTACAATGATAAACTGAGGCTTTGAGAAGATTAGGTAATTAGTGTAAGACTGGTAATCTAGGCCATTTGGGTGCTGGGAACACTAACACGGCCTGCCCTCATACCCTCATGATTTTAGAATCTGCTGTTTTTCACTGCCTCTGAATTGTACTCTCCTACAGCTCTGGACTATATCCTATACTATTTTTGCTGTGTCAAACTTCACTACCCTTAACAGACCTTTATAGTGATTTCACTGCCATTAGGAGCCCTGTAGGGGTGATCTAGAGGTTAAAAAAATAAATAAAGCTAAAATAAAGCTCTGGAGCTTGCTTTATTCTGATGCTCCCTAACAGAGACTACCTCATGAGTCTTGGCAGACTTGGTTGTCTTATCACCATCCCTATTACTTTGCTAACTAGGAATCTGGCAGCCCCTCCCAACCCCCAGGGACTGGTTCTTGATTAATATAAACTCTAAACCAATCATTGTAATTCTGTCTCCCTAGACAGTGATTGATTGAGGCATGCGCATATGATGCAGTTCTGGAAAAAAAAAAAAAAAAAAAAATTAGGTGTGAAGGGAAGCCTGAGGGACTTCTAGAGAAGCCTCCCTTATTTAAAAGAGATTTGCCAGCTTTTATTTTATTATTTGCCAGTTTGTATATTAACCTAGGTTTCCCCAAAGTGCGAGAGCCTCAAAAAAAGACAGAGATAGGAAAGCTATAATAATAATAATAGCCAACATTTATATAGAACTTGCTATGTGCTAGGCACTCTAAGTACTTTCTCAGATTCTCATGTTTTAGTTGAGGAAACTGAAGCACAGAGAAGTTCAGTAACTTGGGAAAGGTTGTAGCTAATAAGTGGAGGAGCCACTTAGTCATTATTGTTCTAACCAGAATATGGGCTATTTAGGGCTGTGTTCTGCCTCTAGAAAGAAAAGAACCCTTTTCTGACTCTGAAATTGCCCTTAGCAATGTTGGGATTATGAGGCAGAATTTATAAATAAAAGCAGGCAATTTTGAAGTGAAGGTAGTCAGCCACTGAGGGTAAGGATAGAGAAGATCTCTTCACAATTTTTGAGCTGCTAAATTAGCCAACTTTCAAACTGTCCTATTTCTGGGCTTAAATGGAATAATGAAAGCCACTTCTAGTTTGCTTTTGGCTGCAAGTAACAAAACCTTTCTAACTGAACCCTTCTGATCAGGAATTAACTCAGCACATCTCTTTTAATTTCTCTCCAGCTTTGTTCAGCCATACCAGTTTTAACAGCTACTTTCAGAGAAGGCACAGAACCATTGATCACCTGCTGTATCCTTCAAACATCAAACTCACTGCCCACTTCCTGGCCTGTTTCCAATGCATTTTTGTTAATGGTGGGACCAATGGCCCAGACACTCGGGCAGGAAACCTAATTTATCTTTGATTTTACTCTTTCTTCCCTTTCTGTATTGGCAGATGTTGAATATTGTATGATCCTGTCACTGAGATCTCCCCTAAATTACTTTGTGTAGGTTTTTCCTACAGCATAGTCCCAAGAAGAGTATTAATTCTGTGGTCTTTAACCTTGCTGAATCTCAGTCTCCTCAAAATGAAAATATGAATAATACTACTTTTAAGATTGTTATTAAAGATTCAGTGAAATATTGATATGAAAAAATACTTTGTAAATTGTAAAGGTGTTACTTAAAAAGCCTTTCAAACTAATCTCTTCTATAGCCTCCCCTACCACTGCCAATTCTGCTGCAGCAATGTTACTAGAACACATACCTGATCTTGTCACTCCACTACTTACTTATCTTGGGAAGTTTCACAGACTCCTAAAATTGTAATCCATAGGTAATGGCATTCAAGGCATTCCACTCAAACTACCTCCTTTGTATTTAAGCATTCCTGGTGGAGAAAGTGGTGAAAGCAAATCCTTTTCCATCCATCTGTTTGGTATGGAAATCTTGCCTGTTGTTGAAAATCTAATTTTTTTTTTTTTGGTGGCTGGCCGGTATGAGGACTCAAACCCTTGACCTTGGTGTTATAACACCTTGTTCTAACCAACTGAGCTAACAGGCCAGCCCCAAAATTTAAGTGCTACCTCTTTCATGAACCTTTCCCAAATACTTTATGCCTTCCAATTTTTTTTTTTGTGACCGGTAAGGGGATCATAACCCTCTTGGTGTCGTCTGCACCGCACTCAGCCAGGGAGCGCACCGGCCATCCAGGATCGAACCCGCTGCGGGAGCACCACTGTGCTCCCAGTGCCGCACTCTCCCGAGTGAGCCACAGGGTCGGCCCTATGCCTTCCAATTTGGAAGTGAGCTCTCCTGAATTCTATAGCATTTTGTTCTTACCTTTCATATAGCCCTTTTCATATCTTTTCTTGTAGTACAGTTATTTCATTCTGTATAATTAGTTCCTTGACCAGTTATTTAATCCCCAGAGCCTCATTTCCTCATCTCTAAAATAGTGATAATAGGGGCCGGCCCGGTGGCGCACTGCTACAGTGCGCCGCTTGGGAGTGTGGCGGCGCTCCCGCCGAGGGTCCGGATCCCACATACAGACCGGTTCCCGCTCACTGGCTGAGTGAGGTGTGGACGCGACACCGAGGGTTGCGATGCCGTTGCCGGTCCCAGTCCGGTACGGGCGCGACACTGAGGGTTGCGATCCGTTGCCGGACACGAAAAAAGACAAAAAGGAAAAAAAATAAATAAATAAAATAGTGATAATAGGATTGTTATGCGGTTTAAATGAGGTAATATCTATAAAGCATTTTAGCATTGTGCTTAGTCTTTGTTTTTGAGGGAAAGGCAGAAACATTATGAATATTTGTCAGAAACTCATACATTTATGTACCCCACAGATATGTACAATCAGCTATATTGCAATAAAAAATAAAATAAAAAGGTTTAGATAGATATCAAAAACCAGAAACTCACACATTTAGATGCTGGGCAGGTAACAGTTACTTTATTAATTGTTTTCTTTTCTTTTTTTTTTTTTTTTTTTTTGCGGCTGACAGGTACAGGGATCCAACCCATGACCGTGGTGTTATAAGGCTGCACTCTAACCAACTGAGCTAACTACCCAGCCCTAATTATTTTATTTTATTTTATTTCATTTTTTTCGTTGTAAATGTTTTTGGGGTACACCTTGTTTCAGTACATGCATATATTATATAATGATCTAATCAGAATAGTTAGCATATCTTCACCTAAACATTTATCATATCTTTGTGGCTATAACATTGAATATATATATACCTCTTTTCTGGCTGTCTTGAATTATGCAATACAATATTATTAACTATTGTCACCCTGAAGTACCAGAACTTATTTTTCCTATCTAACTGTGCCTTTGTAACTTTGTACCCATCAACCAATATTTCTCTGTCCCTCTCTGCACCTCTGGTAACCACTATTCTACTTCTTATTTCTCTCTTTTTTTTCCCTCTCTCTTTTAAATTTAGTTTTCTGAATTGACCCATGATAATTGCATATATTTATGTAGTACAGTATAATATTTGGGTATATTCATACTGTATGCAATGATCATATGAAGGTGCTTAGTATATCCATCACCTCAAGCATTTGTCAGTTCTTTGTGTTAGGAACATTCACCATCATCTCAACTAGCTATTCAAAGACAGATAGTACTTTGTTGTTAACTGTAGTCTCCCTATATTACTGTAGAACCCTAGATCCCATTCTTCTTATCTCTCTACTATTTTGTATCCACTGACCACCCTCTTCCCATCCCTTGCTCCCCTTTCCTTTCCCCCTACCAGACTCTAGTAACCACTATTCTACCCTCTTTCATTATTTTTTCAGCAAATGTTTATTGAGTGCCCATTATGTGCCAGGGACTGTTCTAGGCCCTGGAAGATATAGCAGTGAACAAAACAGACAAAAATCTAGTCTTCTGGTGAAATCCCAGAGTTTACATTGTAGTGGGTAATTTTTTTTTTTTTTTTTTTTTGTCTTTTGTGTTTTTCCATGTCCGGCAACGGATCGCAACCCTCAGTGTTGCCCCCGTACCGGACCGGGGACCGGCAACGGGATTGCAACCCTCGGCGCTGCCCCCGCGCCTCGCTCAGCCAGTTTTTCCGTGTCCGGCAACGGATCGCAACCCTCAGTGTTGCCCCCCCACCGGACCGGGGACCGGCAACGGTATTGCAACCCTCGGTGCTGCTCCCGCGCCTCGCTCAGCCAGTGAGCGGGAACCGGTCTGTATGTGGGATCCGAACCCTCGGGCGGGAGCGCCGCCGCGCTTCCCAAGCGGCGCACTTATCCAGTGCGCCACCGGGCCGGCCCTGTAGTGGGTAATTTTGAATGACATAAACCAAATGGAGACTGGCAGGGAAACTGGAGAGCCCCATTGTTCCAGCCAATTGTTGCAATGGAGGAATGTGGGTATAGTGTTGCTGTATTGCACGATTTCCCATTTCTTTCCACAATCCCTCTCTTGAAGCTGGAAATCTGGATTTTCTTTTCTTCTTTTTTTTTTTTTTTCCTTTTTGTCTTTTTTCGTGTCCGGCAACGGACCGCAACCCTCAGTGTCGCGCCTGTACCGGACCGGGACCGGCAACGGGATCGCGACCCTCGGTGCTGCGCCCGCCCCTTGCTCAGCCAGTGAGCGGGAACCGGTCTGTATGTGGGATCCGAACCCTCGGCGGGAGGGCCTCCGCGCTCCCAAGCAGCGCACTGTAGCAGTGCGCCACCGGCCCGGCCCTGGATTTTCTTTTTTTAATTTATATTTATTTATTTTTTGTGTGGCTTGCTGGTACAAGGATCGAATCCTGGACCTTGGTATTATCAGTACCATGCTCTAACCAACTGAGCTAACTGGCCAGCTGGAAATCTGGATTTTCATATGATATTAACTGCTTTGTAGAATAATGTTACAAGTTAACTTTTAAAATCTAAAAACATTAGTCTAGCCAAAGATAGGATATTTGGGGCCAAATATAGCCATAGTATTGGCTGTCTTATTTGTAAATTTTGCCTGAATTAAAATCTGTATTTTATAAAATATTTCTTAGTCTATATATTTTACAAAATTCTGTATATTTAAACATTTTAAAGGGATGAAGACACATTTTTTAATATCTTGCTGATAACAGTAGCTTTATATATTGAGTAGGTATATTTTTAGGCATAATATATATTTGGAGTATGGTTCACAAAAGATTATAAATCCGTATTTTAAATAGTCTTCTAGATGATTTAAATTTTTGGCTTAGTCCTGATTAGCTGGACATTGTATTATTTTGTTTTGTTTTTTGTAATGTGGCAGGTGAAATTCTGATTCTTTTTTTAATTTTTTTTTGTCCTTTTTTTGAGACCGGCCGCACCGCGCTCAGCCAGTGAGCGCACCGGCCATCCCTATATAGGATCCGAACCCACGGCGGGAGCTCTCCTGCACTCCCAGCGCCGCACTCTCCTGAGTGCGCCACGGGCTCGGCCCTGAAATTCTGATTCTTAAGAGTTCTTCCTTCCAGAGGCATCAGCTGTACCATTTTCTTGTTTCTCTTGTGCTTGTATTATTAGCATTATCTTCCATTCAGTTTCTTGATAGGACTCTTAAGTCACTTATCTATTTTGTGAGTGTTAAACTAGATTATTTATAAATCCACTTAACTAGCAACACAGACTACAGTATGATGCAGTATGTTAAACATGAAGGAACTAGTATCATCACCTGCTTGGTATAACTCCCAGTCTTTCTTCAGGGAAAACTTGGCCATCTGACCAACAGATAAAAGTTGCCAGTATTAATAGATTAATAGATATATTAAATATTAGTAAGGCTTCTCTGTCTATGTCTGTATAAAAATAAATAAATGTTTTTCTTCCCACTCTCCAGTTTATCTTGTGTTCCATACTTTGGAGACCAATATAAAATGATAAATATTTTGGACAAGGCAATCCAGAGTGGTGTGTATGCATATAGTAAGAGAGTCCACCGCAGCCTAGGGTAATCAGGGAAGGTCTTTAAGCTAAGTGAGACCTGACCTACGGATGGGAGTTCTCAGTGGAGGATGGGCAGGAGAATGAGTATTTCAGGCTAGATGGGTTGGTAGCTTGGGGGAATGATGTTTGGACTTCATCCTGAGAACATTGAAATGCTGCTGAAGAGTTTTAATCTCAGAAGTGACATGATCTTATTTGTTTATTTATATATATACATATGTATGTGTGTATGTATATATATACATACATATATGTAGGTGTACAGGTTCTTTAAGTAGTGCTGTGTGTGTGTGTATGTAGGGAGTTCTTTAGTAGTGCGGTAGTCCTGGCAAGAGATGATGATGGCAGCGATTGAGGTGGTAATAGTAAGGAATAAGAGAGTTATGAATTTGATTTAGCAGGACTTGGTTTTCATTTTATCTGGGGGCCAAAGCTGAGGGGGAAAAATCAAGCATGACTCCCAGGCCTCTTAGCTTGAGCAGCAGGATGAATAGTGGTACTATTAACTGAGATGAGTTTAAATTTGCATGTTTTGAGGTGTCTGTGACCTCCAAGGGAACGTGTCCAAAAAGCAATTGAATGTAAAATTCTGGAGCTTGAGACTGAGGTCTGGGAATGGAGATAGAGGTTTGATCATCTATCCACCTATGTATATCTATATATGATAACTGAAACCATGGGAGTCACTGATAGCACCTAGGAAAACTGTGTCATGAGAGATGGACTAAAAAGAAAACCCCAAAGTACACCAGCTTTAATGTACAGGAAGAGGGGAAACAGCAGCCAGAGTTGGAGGACAAAAACAAGGATTGGTGTCTCAAAAACCAAGGGAATGAGTATTTCAAGAAGAAAAAATGATTGTCAGGATTGAGTGCTGCCAAGAGGACAAGCGAAAAAAGGACTGCATCATGTACTTGATCAGTGGCCTTTACAAAAGCAGTTTTGATAGGATGGAAGCAAATTGGAGTGAGGAAATAAGAAATGAGAGAGGAGAGGCAAACCGTTTTAAGAAGTTTGGGTGTAAGGAGAGAACAGGCAGGTTGATGAAGCTCTTCTAATGTCGAGGCAAGAGATTATGAAGACCTGAATTAGGGCAATGGCAGTAGAAATGGAGAAAAAGAGATAGAGTCCAGAAATGATTAGAAAGTAAAGCCACTCTTAGGGCCGGCCCATGGCTCACTTGGGAGAGTGTGGTGCTGATAACACCAAGGCCCCGGGTTTGGATCCCATATAGGGATGGCCGGTTCGCTCACTGGCTGAGCGTGGTGCTGACAACACCAAGTCAAGGGTTACAATATCCTCTCTGGGCCGGCCCGTGGCTCACTCGGGAGAGTGTGGTGCTGATAACACCAAGGCCCCGGGTTTGGATCCCATATAGGGATGGCCGGTTCGCTCACTGGCTGAGCGTGGTGCTGACAACACCAAGTCAAGGGTTACAATATCCTCTCTGGGCCGGCCCGTGGCTCACTCGGGAGAGTGTGGTGCTGATAACACCAAGGCCCCGGGTTTGGATCCCATATAGGGATGGCCGGTTCGCTCACTGGCTGAGCGTGGTGCTGACAACACCAAGTCAAGGGTTACAATATCCTCTCTGGGCCGGCCCGTGGCTCACTCGGGAGAGTGTGGTGCTGATAACACCAAGGCCCCGGGTTTGGATCCCATATAGGGATGGCCGGTTCGCTCACTGGCTGAGCGTGGTGCTGACAACACCAAGTCAAGGGTTACAATATCCTCTCTGGGCCGGCCCGTGGCTCACTCGGGAGAGTGTGGTGCTGATAACACCAAGGCCCCGGGTTTGGATCCCATATAGGGATGGCCGGTTCGCTCACTGGCTGAGCGTGGTGCTGACAACACCAAGTCAAGGGTTACAATATCCTCTCTGGGCCGGCCCGTGGCTCACTCGGGAGAGTGTGGTGCTGATAACACCAAGGCCCCGGGTTTGGATCCCATATAGGGATGGCCGGTTCGCTCACTGGCTGAGCGTGGTGCTGACAACACCAAGTCAAGGGTTAATCCAAACCCGGGGCCTTGGTGTTATCAGCACCACACTCTCCCGAGTGAGCCACGGGCCGGCCCAGAGAGGATATTGTTATATCAGTGTTTCTCAACCTTTTTTTTTTAATCTCCCTCCTAAGGAGACTTTTTTTTTTTTTTTTTTAAATAAAGATGACCGGTAAGGGGATCTTAACCCTTGACTTGGTGTTGTCGGCACCACACTCTCCCAAGTGAGCCACAGGCCGGCCCTCTAAGGAGACTTTTTAGACCAGTGTACCTGTCCTATGAAATGTTCATGCACAGATATACTCTATATCTTTTTATGTACTATATCTGTGCTTTATACATGAAAAGGATAAGTATAAAGCTTATTTTTTATTCACTACAGGGTTAAGAATGACTAAATTTCTAGGTTAAAAGTTAAACCAAAAGTATTTGCGTTTAACTAAATGTTTACAGCTGTATTTGCTATGTAACTTTTACTATAGTTTATTTACTTATATAAATTGTAATGCATCAAGTTATAATTCAATTTGGTAATTTATGTAAATACATAAGCAATGTAATAAAATTTTTAAAAAATTATTTAAAACTGTTATTTGTCCAGTAAAAGTAAAACAGTAGAAAAAATCAGTTTCTTAAAGTCATTTTTTAGTGAACTTTTTAACTTTTGCTTGATGGTTACCAAAGCCCAAGACACACACACAAAAGCACTGAGGGTGAAATATAACATTCAAAGGCAGCCAACAGGAATGTGCAGGCCGCCTTTTCCATATGACTTCGAGATCTGGCAATCAATCAAGAAAAGAAAGTCCCCAGTCATGACCATCTATTCACCATAATTTTGTAGCATAGATCTTGCATACTTTTGTCTACTTCTCATGAAGTCACTCAGTGCCGTTCTTGTAATACTAAGATTTTGTCAGATAAGGTTGAGCTTTGGAGGACCACATACCATTGTAATATCAAAGTCCCATGCCCCCAGAACTAATTTTACCCTTTTATTTGAGATATTGCCCTCATTGAGAATGCATGCCTTATAAGAAAATATTCATGCCAGATGTTTCAGGATTCTAATTTTTTGAATTTTAGAAAGGCATTACAGTACATACAACTTGGATAACACCTCCAGCAGGGTCTGGGATATAACCCTATAGAGCTAGATACTATTAATATTTCTGTAGCGAAAGTAATACCCATTTGGATATAAGTTGAGTGGGATAAAAAAGGACTATAAATAGTTTCACATCAGTTTAGCTAAGATTTTTGCTTCTAAATGTGTTTTGAAGCCATATTTACTAAAAACATTCCTATTTTTATAGCTCTTTTCTTTTCTTTTTTTTTTTTTTTTGTCCTTTTTGAGACCGGCCGCACCGCGCTCAGCCAGTGAGTGCTGTGAGCGCACCGCTCATCCCTATATAGGGTCCGAACCCGTGGCGGGAGCGCTGCTGCGCTCCCAGCGCCGCACTCTCCCGAGTGCGCCACGGGCTCGGCCCTAGCTCTTTTCATTTTAAAATTCCATGTAAGGGAGTGCGGATTATGAATTTAGAGAAATATATAAGGAGCAGGTTTATGGAAAAGATGATGGCTTTTTAAAAAAAATGTTTGTGGTGCTTGTGTGACCTCAAGTATTAGGTATGTACTGCATAAGTCATCAGCATTTAAATTTCCAGGGGGCTATAATTGTCTAATGAGACATAATTGGAATTGTTCACCTTGGAGTGAAGTAAATGATAGGGAATAAGCCCTTTTTTAAACCCCTGGATCATTAGTTGTTTTTTTTTTTTTTTTTTAAAGATGACCGGTAAGGGGATCCCAACCCTTGACTTGGTGTTGTCAGCACCACGCTCAGCCAGCGAGCAAACCGGCCATCCCTATATAGGATCCGAACCCGTGGCCCTGGTGTTATCAGCACCGCACTCTACCAAGTGAGCCACGGGCCGGCCTTGGATCATTAGTTTTTACAGTCTAGTTTTTAAGAGAATAGAGATGGAATAGAAGGATGAAGATTGAGAAAAGGGTTCTAGAGTGTTACAAGGAAGGAAAACAAAAGGCAATCCATTTAATAGAAACCAAGAAAATATATTTCTCCTCTTTGACCCTAACTTGCTGAAAATTGCCCTTATGAGGAATTGAGGCCTTTCACTGTAGCAGCTGAAAAGAAAAAGGAAATACTGCTGATTTGACATTAGGCCCTAGACACTCTCACATTACCTCATTAAGCCTACAGAGCCCTGTAAAGTTTATTATCCGTATTTTAGTGAGGTAGAAGTGAGACTCAAAGGTAGTGGGTAATTTGCCCATGTTTATGCAGTTTGGTTTGGAACCTAACTCACCTGACTCCCAAATCAGTGCTCTTGCCACTGCATCATGTTAGAAGAAGGTGATAAGTTTGAGGAGCGTCGCTGGATGTCTGTTCATTGTGTGTCTTCCTAGGTGGGGAAGATTCCCTTTGCATGGCCTCTAAGTCTGGCTCTTCTCCATATTGCTCTGGACCTTTCCACATGGGGCCTTAGAAGATTGCCTCCCAAATCTAGCTCCCTCTTTTTCAATTAATGTATACAGGCTAGAGAAACCCCTGTTTTTAATTTGTCAGAAGGCTCTTTGTCATATTATTAAGAGTTAAAATGAAGAGCTAATCAGAGGGGTTTGTGTAGTTCAGCTCAGACAATGCAGAAACTTCCTTGTCTGAAGACTGGGGTTGGGAGTGGGGGATGCTGCAAGATATAGGCCAGGTAGCCGGCAGTTTCATGGTTCTGTCTCAGGCATTTTGCTGTATGGACCTTAGTTTTAATGCTTCTCTAACCAACCTGATCTTGTTCCCCAAACTGACCCTGGGCTTTTTTTTTTTTTCTGACCAGTAAGGGGATCGCAACCCTCAGCACGGTGTGGTCCGCACCACGCTCAGCCAGCGAGGGCACCGGCCATCCCGATATAGGATCCAAACCCGCAGCCTCTGCGCTACCAGTGCCACACTCTCCTGAGTGAGCCACGGGGCTGGCCCTGGGCTTTCTGATCTGATCTTTGCACTTGGTGTACTACTCACCCTCCCCACCCCATCACCTTCAGACTGTCTCAACCATCTAGCTTCAAAGACCACTTCAGTAAAAATAGTTCTCACTCCCACCCTCTGAACTTATTGCACGCTTATATTCATTATCTTTTATATTTTTAATGCTATGAGTCTAAACTAAGTTGTAAAGCTTCCTGAAGGCAGAAACATTTACACAGTGCCTGGCACACTGTTTGAATCAGTGTGGAGATAACCATCTGGAGAGATATATACACACACACATACATGTGTGCAAGTGCTTAGGAGATATTCAGTGAATATTTTGGGGTTGGTTTAAATGAAAGTTGAGCTCGTTAGGAAGATGAGTCAATTTGGAGATAACCATTTGGAGATATATACAATTGTATACACATACATATACATTTATGCATGTATATATATACACACATAAGCATATGAAGGTGCTTAGGAGATATTCAGTGAATATTTTCTGGATCAACTCAAATGGAAGTTGAGCTCTTTGGTTTCCCTACTTTAAATAATTCATTTTAGTCCCTTGTAGCACCTTGGTAGTAGTAGCAGTGGGGTGTCCCTAGGAAGGTAAGAGCTACTAGATTCTGCACATTCCACAAGAGATGGTTGGAAAATTCCTTTTGGAGAAATTGTTTGGACTGTGGCTATCCTAGTCCTCTCCTGTGTCTCCCCCCAACCCCTTACCCCTCTTCCATAGGTCTCTGCATTTCAAGGCCAAAGGACTAGTAAACTCTAGGAGAGACTTATGGTTAGAGAATTGAAGAACTAGGACTATGATCTAACTGTTTGATTCAGTACCTTAGTGCTCCGTATTTCACTTAAACTCTGAGCTTTGAATATAGTCATGTGTGCAGAAGATAGTTTTCCAGAGGTGGCCTTCAGTTAAACCATGCAGTTTATAAATTTAGATTTGTTTCCTAGACTGATTGTTTTTCAGCCCAGTCCTGTGAGGATGCTACCAGAATATGAGCAGCCTTAATTATGGCCCCATTTTGGACTGACCCAATTGTCCAGTAAAAGAGGAATCTCTCCCATTGTGTTGGTGACTAGCAGTTTTGACAGGCTTGCAAATAACACCCTGAGAGCCTCATGCTGTCGGACCTGTTTCATTCTGTTTTGTTTGCAGTATTTCCTGGTTATGAAACTCTGAGAGAAATTCAGGAAGTTTGAAAAGCCATTTCCAAATTTAATCCTACCTTAGCAGCGTAGCATTTTACTATTTTTTTTTTTTTATCCTATATAAAGATGACCGGTAAGGGGATCTCAACCCTTGGCTTGGTGTTGTCAGCACCACGCTCAGCCAGTGAGCAAACCGGCCATCCCTATATAGGATCCGAACCCGTGGCCTTGGTGTTATCAGCACCGCACTCTACTGAGTGAGCCACAGGCCGGCCTGCATTTTACTATTTATAAAGTACTTTCATGTATGTTTTCATTTGGTCTTCACTGTAACTCTGAAGTAGGCAGGGAAAAGGTAAGAAAATTAAGATACAGGTAAGTGATCCCAAGTTGCACAATTCTTAAGTAGAAATACCAAGAATCAGGTCATCTGTCTTTGCAGATCTTTTCACCAGTATAACACTTCTTCCGGTGTTCCTGTTGATAGTCCATCCAGCACAGCTGCCTTCTCTCAATGCTAGATACTTTTTTCTATTACAAACCCTTCAAGGTATTCTCTCCATTCACATAATGTTAAACTTTTTAAAAAAGATTTTCAAATCCTGCAACAGACTTAAATGGTATTAATGTCAGCTCATCCTATTTTCCTCAACTTTCCATCATTAATGCTGCTGCCACAATCACCATTTCCCCAACACACACACACACACACACCCTTCAAATTCAAGAACTGGGAGGATTAACTTAAATGGTTGTTTTGTTTTTTCCTTTGAAGTGACACAGAGCCTTCAAGTGACTGCCAGCCCCTAAATTTTCTACTTCTGTGCATATTAGTGTTTGTTTCATACAATATAAGTATTCCCTATTCGTGGAAAGAACTTGATCACACCTCATTTGAGAGATTGAATCAGTAGTGTAGTCGAATCTAAGAGCAGCAATGACACTCGTGGGAGCAAACTCCTTCCAGGAGACAATGGGAGTCATCCCCTTGTGGTTGGTATTCTATTAAGTAAGTATATGTAATGTTGAGAACATTAGCTTTCATCAGAAAAACCTGGATTAGGGGGCCCGGCCTGTGGCTCACTCAGGAGAGTGCGGTGCTGATAACACCAAGGCCCCGGGTTCGGATCCCATATAGGGATGGCCGGTTTGCTCACTGGGTGATCATGGTGCTGACAACATCTAGTCAAGGGTTAAGATCCCCTTACCGGTCATCTTTTTTAAAAAAAAGAAAAACCTGGATTAGGCTCTCCCGGTTATTAGTGGGGTCTTTTTGCAAGTTATGCCTGTTTCCACACCTCTAAAATGGGAGTTTCTATATAAGCTTAGGCCAAGCAAATCATTACCAATCACATATAAATTTCCCTGGGAATGCCCCTTCTTTAGAGATTAGAGGTTGACTTTGAGATATTTAAAAGATCTTTCAAATATGATGTCCTCATTTTTAGACTGGATTTAGTATGTAAAACCTTATAACTATGACCAGAGACTTTGGAATGCTTTCTGTACTGAACTTGAGAAGACCGCTTCATATTTAGCAGTGAGGACAGAGATGTGTGACTTTCTTGATCTGCCTTGGTACCTGATAGAGGTTCCCTCCTAGCAGGACATAGAACATAAGTAACTTGACATAGGAAAGGAACTTGTATACTGCAAATTAATTTGGTATAATAGGTTGGTTTAATCACAAAAATCATTAACACTGAAGGCATCTCAAAGATAAGTTTATTAAGAAAGGACTTTTGTGGATCACTGATGTATTTTATCTTAATGTGCTAATTGTTGGGCCGAGCCCCTGGCGCACTCGGGAGAGTGCGGCACTGGGAGCGCAGCGACGCTCCTGCCACGGGTTCGGATCCTATATGGGAGTGGCCGGTGCGCTCACTGGCTGAGCGCGGTGTGGACGACACCACACCAAGGGTTGCGATCCCCTTACCGGTCACGAAAAAGACAAAAGAAAAAAAAAAGTGCTAACTGCTGTATATAATGCCTAAAAGGAATAGGTCTCCATATTCAAAAGAATGAAGTTGGACCCCTGTCTCACACCATACACAGAAACTAACTCACTGGATCAAAGACCCAAATGTAAGAGCTAAACATAAAAATTCTTATAAGAAAACATAGGTGTAAATCTTTATGACCTTGGATTAGGCAATGGTTTGTTAGATACGACGCAAAAAACACAAGCAACCAAAATATATTTCATGTTTCAAAAGACATCATCAAGAAAGTGAAAGGACAACCTGCTGAATAAAGAAAATTACTTGCAAATTACATATTTAATAAGGGATTTGTATCTAGAATATATAAAGAACTCTTAACAACTCAATAGTAGAAAGATAACCCAGTTAAAAAATGGGCAAAGGATATGAATAGACATTTCTCTAAAGAAGAAATGGCCAACAAGTACATGAAAAGATGCTTAACATTATTAGTCATCGAGGAAATGGCAAATCAAAACCATAATGAGATACCACTTCACACCCAATCTATTATTATTATTATTATTATTATTTTTTTTTTTTTAAAGATGACCAGTAAGGGAATCTTAACCCTTGACTTGGTGTTGTCAGCACCACGCTCTCCCAAGTGAGCTAACCAGCCATCCCTATATAGGGATCCGAACCCGTGGCCTTGGTGTCATCAGCACCACACTCTCCCAAGTGAGCCATGGGCCGCCCCGCACCCAATCTATTATAAAGGCTGATAATAACAAGTGTTGGTGAAGATGTGGAAAAATTGGAGCCTTCACACTGCTTCTGGGATTGTAAAGTGGTGCAGCCAATTTGGAAAACACTTATGCAGTTCCTCAAAAGTTAAATAGTTACTATATGGCCCAGCACTTTCATTCCCAGGTATATATCCAAGAGAAATTAAAACATGTATCCACATAAAAACTTGTACACAAATATTCATAGCAGCATTCTTCCTTATAACCCAAAAGTAGGAAATACCCAAATGTCTGTCAACTGATGAATGGATAAATAAAATGTACTGTATATCCATATAAAAAAATACTATTGGGCAATAAGAAGAATGAAGTATTGATACATTCACGTACTTCTACATGGATGAAATTTGAAATCATCATGCTAAGTGAAAGAAGCCAGTCAGAAAAAGCCACATATTTTATAATTCCATTTAGATGTCCATTGCAGGCAAATCTATAGAGACAGAGAATAGATTAGTGATTGCTGAGGGTTTGGGGGGCAGTGGGGAGGAGATTGGGCATGACAGCTAAAAAAGATGGGGTTTTCTTGTTTTTAGGGTGAAAGATGTTCTAAAATCGATTGTAGTGATGTTTGCAAAAATCTGAATATACTAAAAATCATGGACTCATACACTTTAAATGGGTTAATTGTATGGTATGTTAATTGTATCTCAATAAAACTGTTACCAAAAAAAAAAAGAAGAAAGAAAGAAAAGAATAGGACTTCCTCTTTGCCCACAGGACACTTAAAGTCTGCTCAAAGAGACAGAATCACTTAAAAATGATAACATTCTCTTTAATTTGTATTAATAAAGCTAATCAGAGGCTGCAAACTGGTAGGCTGTAGGCCACATTTGGCTTGCAGCAGGTGTGTTTTACAGGGATTAATACAATATTTTTCAAAAACTGAACAATTGACTATATAAAGTCAATTAACTGTGAATGAAATCTACATTTCTACTTTTCTCTTGAAAATCTAGCAAGTCTAACAAATGGGAGAGAAAGGTGAATGAAAATACTTAAGGACTGCTTCAGGGTCCCAAACTAGGACAAGTGTAAACTACTTAAGTAGGTCTCATTCACAGTGATGGAAACCTTCTAATAATTGGAGCTGTGTGAAATGAAATGGGCTCCTTTTGGAATAATATGTTTCTTATCACTCGTTGTATTCAGGATCGGTATAGGTCAGGGAAAGAGATGAGTGCTTCAGAGTATCAGAGAAGAGACCAGACTAATAACCTAAGTCTGTTCCGATTCAGCCTGTGTATTCTGTTTGATAAAGTGCCAAATTATGTGGAAGAAGCAGAATAAGATTCTCTAGACTTTTATTCCTCTCCATTTTGTTCCATTTGGAGTGATGATATAGCATGAAAGACATCATACTCTATAACTTCGAGCCTCTCAGGTTCTGGAATCAAAGCCTAAAAAGTAGACCCTAAAGCTATAGTTATTTATTTATTCTTGAAGCCAAGTTTCAGAAACTTGGCTTTCCGAATACACTTGAGTGTTCTCTTCATGGATAATGAAAATTATGTAATTGCTCATATTGCTTTATTTTGACTGCTAGGTAGCTGATATGCCAAAATGCCACTCAGTTTTAATAATTCAGTGATTCGTTGGGTTCTGCTTATTGCATTTATCTTTTCTCATTTTCTGTACAAATTTGTATACCGTAGGCCGGCCCGGTGGCGCACTGCTACAGTGCGCCGCTTGGGAGCGCGGTGGCGCTCCTGCCGAGGGTTTGGATCCCACATACAGACCGGCCACTCACTGGCTGAGCGAGGTGCGGGTCCAACACCGAGGGTTGTGGGGTTTGGATCCCACATACAGACCGGCCACTCACTGGCTGAGCGAGGTGCGGGTCCAACACTGAGGGTTGTGATCCTGTTGCTGGTCCCGGTCCAGTACGGGCACGACACTGAGGGTTGCGATCCGTTGCCGGTCACGAAAAAAGACAAAAAGGAAAAAAAAAAAATTTGTATACCGTAATTCCCCTCCTTACCCATGGTTTCACTTTCTGCAATTTCAGTTACCCATAGTCAACTGAGGTCCAAAAGTATTAAATGGAAAATTTCAGAAATAACTCATAAGTTTTAAATTGTATGCCATTCTGAGTTGCGTGATGAAATCTTGCACTGTCCTACCATTCTGCCTGGGACATGAATCATCTCTTTGTCTAGCACATCCACACTGTATATGCTACATGCACATTAGTCACTTAGTAGCCATCTTGGTTATCAGATAGACTGTCCTGGTATCCCACAGTGCTTGGGTTCTAATAACTCTATTTTACTTAATAATGGCCCCAAAGTGGCAAGAGTAGTGATGCTTGCATATCGTTGTGATTGTTCTGTTTTACTCTTAGTTATTGTTAATCTTTTACTGTGTTTAATTTATAAATTAAACTTCATCATGGGTATGTATGTATAGGAAAAAACATAGTATATATAGGATTCAATACTATCTGTAGTTTCTCACTACGGGTCGTAGAACATATACCCCCAGCAGATGAGGAGGAACTCCTATATTCCTAGTCCAGATTCTTGTTTGTAAATTTTTATTTTCTTGAACTTATCGTAAACGACTTCAGATCCTTTGGAAAACTGACATGTAAAATGCTGGATGGAACATTTGAGAGCATGCTGTGTGCTGTGCACTGTGCTGTACACTCAAAGATAAATACAAGAGTTCTTGCTCTCAAAGATTTAGTGGTCTAGAACGGAGAGACAATGAGGGTGTGAACTAAAACAGTGTTATTGGGGCCAAGCCTGTGGCGCACTTGGGCGAGTGCCGCGCTGGGAGCGCAGCAGCGCTCCCGCCGTGAGTTCGGATCCTATATAGGGATGACCAGTGCGCTCACAGCGCTCACTGGCTGAGGGCAGTGCGGCCGGTCTCAAAAAGGACAAAAAAATAAATAAATAAAACAGTGTTATTGGAGGCAGACAGTAGGAACCAATTTGGGGTAACAAGTAAAAATCAATTTACCAACCTGTTGTCTTCGGGGAGGAGAAAGTGTTCATTGCTGACTTTAAGACCAGGTGAATGGTGGTGACATCAACTCTGAAAGAGGGTTTAGAGAGAAAGTGAAGTAGAGAGAGCCAGTGGCAAGAGGTTCTGACAATAGGGATTTGGAAATTGGTGTAAAAGTAGAAGTTGATTGACAGCCACCAAAAAAAAAAAAAAAAAGGTAGAGGTTGAGCAACCCTAAGAGAGATCATGCGCAGGGAATTGGGGGGGGGGGGGCCCCCGCC
>NW_007727759.1:308236-310067 GCF_000696425.1 Galeopterus variegatus | reverse complement strand
GGGGGGGGGGGGGGGGGGGGGCCTCCTGCTTGAGAAAATGACCACAGATAGAATTTTGATACGCATTGACATTGAGAGGTTGGTTTTGGAAGAGGACCACAGTAAGAAACTTGAGAAGGAATGGTTGGAAAGGTAAGAGAAGAAC
The DNA here is from genome assembly GCF_000696425.1 of Galeopterus variegatus. NCBI lineage: Eukaryota > Metazoa > Chordata > Mammalia > Dermoptera > Cynocephalidae > Galeopterus > Galeopterus variegatus. Next base: position 309,922 of record NW_007727759.1, on the reverse strand, counting down.
TGGTAGCATGGTGCTGTCAGAATCATGAGTAGAGTTTCAAGAAGGCAAAGGTGATCATCAGTGAGAAATTAGAAAGTCAAATAGAATGAGTACTGACAGGGTCACTGGATTTAGCAGTCTAAACTCTCTTTTCCTGAGGCATCTCTGTCCTGCAGTTTTTATAACGGAGTGTTTTTATTCAGTTTTCATATCAATTCTGGAGGAAACCTGTGGTTTCTGAGTTTCTGGTAAGAATCCCTTCTATAATTTGCCTTTGGTAAGTCTGCTCCACTCCAGTCACAAGAAAGGTTTCTTTGCTGTACATATTTTTCTGCAAACATTTATTAAGCAACTGTTATAGCTAGGCCTGTGTCTGGGACAATCTAGGTGCTCAATAAGTATTTAATAAGTAGTTGAATAGTGATTCATTCATCAAATATTTGTGTATCTATGATATTATAGATGCTGGGGATACAACAAAGGTCTCTGCCCTGGTAGAATTTAACTTTCTATGAAGAGTAGAGGCAGATTGTAATTAGTGTAATGAAGGAACTAAAACAGGTGTTTTGACAAAAATAGGGTAACTTACTTTGGGTAAGGATAGCAGGGGAAGGACGTAGCAATTCAGAGAGCTGGGGAAGAGCATTCTAAGCAGAAAGAACAGGAAGTGCAAAGACTGCAGCAGGAAACAGCTTGCTGAATTCCAAACACTGAGAGGGTCATTGCAACAGGAACTTATGATGGAGGAGGTTTAAGAGTTGCATGAGGACTGGCCAGTTAGCTCACTCGGTTAGAGCATGGTGCTGGGAGTAACAAGGTCAAGGGTTTGAATCCCTTTAATGGCCAGCCACCAAAAAAAAAAAAAAAAGTTGCATGAGACAAGATGAGCTTGAAGGTGTAGGCCTTGTATTGTGGAGAGGATTTTATTCTAAATGAAGGAATGCTGTGCTCCAGTTTTATTGTGTGGCTATGGATTTGAGGGAGTGCTGGGGGAAGAAGTAGGTTATTTTAGTAGCCAAGCAAAGAGATGATGGTGACTTGGATAGGGTAGGGGTCAGGAATTGAGAGAGATGTAAATACATTTAAGGAATATATTGCAAATAAAAACTGTGACAGGATTTGGCAATAGATTAAGTGAAAGAGGCAGGAGAAAGGAAGGAATCAGGGATGGCTTTTACCTAAGTTTTGACTTGGGTAACTGGTAAATGTTATTGCTGTTGCTGAGGGTGGGGAGAAGGAAGTTAGAAATTAAATTGGTTTCGTATAACTAACTGGAGATTTCAAGTAGGTAGTTGAATATAAATCTGGAACTGAAAGGAGAGGACAGAGCTGGGGACATAAATTTGGGAGTCATGGGAATGGATCAGATCACCGAGGGAGAGAATGAAGATAGGAAGCAGTATATAGATATATGGAGGAGGAGCCATCAAGAGAGACTGAGAAGTATGGGTGACGTTGGGAGTTGTGTCAAGAAAGCCAGAAAGGATTAGTAACTGCTATTTAGGGGTTAAGAACAAGACAAATTTCTATCCATTAGATGTGATAATATGGAAATAATTGGTGCCTTGATAAACATAGTTTCACTGGAGTGGAAAGAATGGAAGTCAGATTTGGTTAGAAAAATGAACAGAGCACGCAGTTTCAACAACATTGGTAATGTCTGTTTTTTTTTTTTTTTTTTTTTTTTTTTTTTTTTTTTTTTTTTTT
>NW_007727759.1:301301-308079 GCF_000696425.1 Galeopterus variegatus | reverse complement strand
GCAACCCTCGGTGTTGCCCCCGCGCCTCGCTCAGCCAGTGAGCGGGAACCGGTCTGTACGCGGGATCCGAACCCTCGGACGGGAGCGCCGCCGCGCTTCCCAAGCGGCGCACTATCCAGTGCGCCACCGGGCCGGCCCGGTAATGTCTGTTTTTTAAAGTGGTCATTTTGTTGTGCTTTATATTTTACACAAAAGATGTATAATATTCAAGAAACATGTCACAATAATATTAAGGTGAATGGAGGCAGGATTTGTAGATAACTTTCAAGAAGAGAAATCTGGTTATCACCTTATCAAATTTGGTATCACGAACAGCAGACAACTTGCCATTAAATGCCTCCTGATGTGATGTAGTATGAAGCTCACAGCATCACCTGTATGTATTCTTGCCAAAAAAAATTCTTAACCTGAATCTATTCTAACTTCTAGACCTAACTGCCATTTTACAGGAAATACAAAGGATAGGGGTATAAGTTTAATGACCAAAACCAGAATATGGTCATTCTATAACTGACCTAGTGTCTTCAGAAAGGTAATGTCACGGGCCGAGCCCGTGGCGCACTCGGGAGAGTGCAGCGCTGGGAGCGCAACAGCGCTCCCGCTGTGGGTTCGGATCCTATATAGGGATGACCAGTGTGCTCACAGCGCTCACTGGCTGAGCTCTGTGCGGCCGGTCTCAAAAAAAGGACAAAAAAAAAAAAAAGAAAGGTAATATCACAGGTAAATAAAAGCTGGGGGAGAGAGGTATGGGGTTTTGTAGATTAAAATGAGCAAATGTTGGAATAATGATATTGTAGTTTTTTAAAAGTCTTTATTATTTGGAGATATATATGGAAATAAATGTAGATGAAATATGTCAGGAATTTGCTTCAAAATAATATAGGGTCTGGGAGAGGTGGAAGCGTAGATGAATGGCAGCAAGCTGATTTTTGAATCTGGGTGATTAGTGTACTGGATTCATTTTATTTACTATTCTGTTTACTTTTGTGTATATTTGAAATTTTCAATTATAAAATGTTAAAATAAAAGACCAAATACAATATGTGAACTTCAGCTGGATTTGGGGGAAAGATTTAAAAAAAAAGCTGTAAAAGATATTGTGAGATAATTAAGGAAATTTGACAACTAGATATTAGCTATTTTGTTAATTTTCTTAGGTTTGAGAATGGTATTGTGGTTACATAAGAAGGTCCTTATTATGGGGTATATATTAAAGTAATTGGGTGAAGTGCCAAGTCATGACATTTGCACCTTTCAAATGTTCAGTTAAGAAAAACTATATATATATATATATATATATATATATAAATATAAAATTGTATACACATCTGATAGAATAAAACAATTATGGTATTGTTAAAAATTGTTGAGTCTTGGGCCGGCCCCGTGGCTCACTTGGGAGAGTGCGGCACTGGGGCCGCGGGTTTGGATCCTATATAGGAATGGCCTGTGCGCTCACTGGCTGAGCGTGGTGTGGGCGACACCAAGCCAAGGGTCGCGATCCCCTTACCAGTCACATTAAAAAAAAATAATAAAATAAAAAATTGTTGAATCTTAGTGGAGAATTCATAGATGTTTGTTGTACTGTATCAAACTTTTAGTGTTTACATAGTTCATAATAAAAAGGAAACAAAAAATAATTTGCTATTTATGAGAACTGAGAAATGGGGCAGTAGCTAGGGGTGAATGAATGAAAAGATGCACTCAAATAAATGTCTGGCTGATTGTCAGTATGAAGAATTGCAGGTGGTGAGATTCCTGGAACTGTACCCACAGTGCTGTTTTTAGCTAGCAAGGTGGTAAATCAACAATACCAAAATTTTGCCATCAACCTTTTATTCATTAACCATATTTACTAGGTAGACCAGCAAGAAGACAGGCAAAATTTAAGCCAGTCTGTTTTGTTTTCTTGTGGCATCTTTGATAAGAAATTGGTCCAGATAAGTTTTGGAAGAACATCTTTGAAATGCTTGGATTTATTATTCTATCACATTTGTGTTATCTTCCCACCCATCAAATCCCAGCATCACATCCGGCTTTATCAGCTTTGGGGAGGATTTTTACTTAATTAATTGATGTTTTAGGTGTTAGTCCACATGTGTACTTCAGTTTTGTCGTTGATTGGATTTGTGGTCTAGGGAAAGAACTTGCTGTAAAAGAAAACCTTGAGGCTGACCGGTTAGCTCAGTTGATTAGAGTCTGCAGCCATACCACCCTGAATGTGCCTGTTCTCATCAGTTGGTTAGAGCATGGCCTTGTAACACCAAGGTCAAGGGTTCAGTTCCCCATACCGGCCAGCCGCCAAAAAAGCAAAAGAAAGAGAGAAAAAGAAAAACTTGTGCTGTGAAGCTGAGTTCCTAAAAATCAGATATGGTGGTTGGAGAGGGGGACTCTTAAGCAAGAGGGAACAAATGCAGAGTCCTCTTAAGAGTTTAGATGCATCTTTAGTAACAGTTTTCAGTTGCTCTGTTCATATGCAGTAATTAGAAAATTGGTTACCAGTAATTTTCAGGTTAAAATGGTTGTGTGTAAATAGATCAAGATAGGCAGAAGCTAGTCTAAGGTCAGGAGCCAAATTGAATTGAATTATACCTGTGTAGGAGGTGGTGGAAAGTACTTATCAGAGGTTGGGTGAAAAGAGGAAGACGAGCTGAATGATCTTGTGCAAATCATGGCACCTCTGAACGTGGGGTTTTTTTTGGCTATTAAATAGATATGCTACAAATTGATCTTTCTCATTGGTTGTTATAGGAGTGTGTATGAAAACATTTTTTGAATACAGAAGTATGATGCTGGGGTTTATTTAATTAATTTTTTTGGCTATTAAATAGATATGCTACAAATTGATCTTTCTCATTGGTTGTTATAGGAGTAAGTGTGTATGAAAACATTTTTTGAATACAGAAGTATGATGCTGGGGTTTATTTAATTAATTACTTAATTATTGCCCTCAAACAAGGTGCTTAAAGTAGCTGATTTCACCCTGGCTTCTGTCAAGTTTTGTTTGGCTGGCATAGTGTTGTAAAAATTGTGTATAAGTGCCACCCCTACCACTCCCCTGCTGTACTACTCTTAAAACTGTCCTGTTAAAAACTATTGACCTTTTTACTCTTTGAGATATTTGGGCTTGTGGTTAACTGAAATTCTGGGATGAGAGCAGACTTTTTTTTTTTTAAATCTGTGCTGGAGCAAACTCCAACCCAGAATTCTGGTGGATTAACTTTTCCCAATAGCTTACCTTTTCACAAAATGAACTGAACCAGGAGTTTGGGACCATAGAGGTTAGGATTGACTTTAATTAGCTTCCTGGCTTGTCACTTAACCTCTTGAGTCACATTTTTTTCATCTATAAAATAGGAACAATGGCCATTTCTTTTTTTTTTTTTTTTTTTTTTTTTTTTTTTTTTTTTTTTTTTTTTTTTTTTTTTTTTTGTTTTTTTTCGTGACCGGCAACAGATCGCCACCCTCAGTGTTGCGCCCGTACCGGGCCGGGACCGGCAACGGGATAGCAGCCCTCAGTGTTGCACCCGCCCCTCGCTCAGCCAGTGAGCGGGAACCGGTCTGTATGTGGGATCCGAACCCTTGGCGGGAGCGCCGCCACACTCCCAAGCGGCGCACTGTAGCAGTGCGCCACCGGGCTGGCCCAACAATGGCCATTTCTCATTATTGTTTTGAGGATTAGAGATTATATCTGCAAAGAGCTTGGCACATTTTCAAACCTTAGTAGCTTGCTAAGTCTGTGGGCTGTATACCCCAGTGCACTGTTAACCCATTTTTTAAAATTAATTGGCATGTGGCCATAGTGTTTTAACCCAAGAATCTTCTGTTGATGTTTATTTGCTTGAGAACTCCTAGTGAAGAGTCAAAGGATAGGGGCTGGTTGAAGAAAAGCCATTCCAGCCTGGGAGGAGGTCAGTTTCTTACATTCCTGAAGAGTCCAAATGTTGGGAGATAATAGTTTATTTTCATCTCTTTCATCTCTCTTCCCAGTGCCACTAAGTAACATTTAATGCATCATGATGAGTTTTAAAGCTTACTTACTATAGTATATGCCCAACTGACTAGTCAGTCTTTATGATTTAAAGCCTTAGCTCATTCTCAGTGCCAGGGCAGCTATAGTAATATTTCATTAGAAAGTCTTCTTTTGCCTTGCTGTACTTTATGCAAATAATCTGGCCAAAAACTAAACTTATTTTGCAAATAAATTAGTCTTGTCATAAATACCTTTGGTAAATTTGGGAAACTTGGAGAGAGAAAATTATTTTTCAGAAGGAAACACTAACAAACCTGTTATTCGATTCTAGCCTTGTGTTTTTAATCTGTTAGTAAAGCTTGTATCTTCCAGGGTACAGTTCCACATCGAGATGATGATAACACAAGGATTCCAACCCAACCTCTCCTAAGAGGAACTGAGTCGCTATAAATCACTAGATCAGTCAAGGAGAGATTTTCCACCTCCAAACTGTAGGCAGGGACTACACCCATGGCCAGCAGGATGCAGTTTCAGAAGAAAGAGACCTCCAGCCCTCTTCTCCTTAAGAATGAGGATAAAATCTCTCAGGGCGGAATGAAACAGAGTAAGGCTAAGCCTGTGAACCAAACTGACTCCATTTTCCCTGCAGAGGACATTTTGTTACTCTTCCACTCCTCAGTCATGAGACCCCCCCAGGGCAAATGATTACCCTATGGGCTGCCCTGACAAAATAGACTGAGATAAAAGAGGAAACATATTTAGTGAGTTGCAAAACCCCTCCCTAAGGCTTCTTTTACCATAATAATAAAAGTTACAGATTAAGCTTAAGACCCCTTTAGGAATTCCCACCTGTCCACAAAGCATCAAGGTGACTGCTACAGTGACCCTCCTGGGGTGACAATGATGAACACCACTGCCATTTTGGACCTACTGAGCATGCACCCGTGATGCAGCCAGGAAGAACAGAATGGACCACCTCCAGTGATGCTGGCCTATACCCCTTAACTCCTTTCCCTGTAAAGACTCTGAACAGCTCCCCTCAGGGGGCCAGCTTTACTGTTGCTACCCCCCTTATGCATAAGTCTATCTCCTCTTTTAATAAAGCATTGCTTGCTTTAAAAGGGGGGGGGGGCATGGCTCACTTGGGAGAGTGTGGTGCTGTTAACACCAAGGCCACAGGTTCAGAATCCCTATATAAGGATGGCCGATTACCTCACCTCGGAGAGCATGGTGCTGGCAACATCAAGTCAAGGGTTAAGATCCCCTTACCCGTCATCTTTTTAAAAAAAAGAAAGAAAGTCTTCTTTTGTAAAGAGGAGTACCCACTTAGCACTAGGACAGGGGTCATAATTTGAAAAGATTGCTTCATGGTGTTCCAGGGTCTCCTTTGAAGATTGTCACATCATTACCTAAAAAATAAAGGCCAGTTCCTTAATTTCTTACATATCGCTCTTTGAAGCTCCTCTAGGCAAATGCCTCACTTGGTAATCTTGGTATAGTATTTGAAATACAGACCATGGAGACTTGTTTGGAAAGTCCTAGAGCTAGCAGCTGTCCAGGATACTTGAAGCATATATTTGTGAGCTTGAGGATATAATACTGTTCCCATACCATACATAGGACAGGCTATATGTAGTCTGCATTTTTCTGACAAAATGTGCATAGTTTAAAATCTTAATAGATCTTAAATCTTTAAACATACCAGTGATTAAATGGAGCACTACCTCAATCTTGCTACTCACTGATGTTTGACCTGAGCCTCACTTTTTTCATCTATCAGGACCTATATTAGTTTACTAGGGCTACCATAACAAAGTACCACAGACTGGGTGGCTTAAACAACCGAAATTTATTTTCTCACAATTCTGGAGGCTGGAAGAAGTCTGAGATCAAGGTGTCAGTAGGGTTGGTTTCTTCTGGGGCCTCTCTCCTTGGTTTCTAGATAGCTGTCTTCATGTTCATATGGGTGTTCTCCCTCTCTCCTTATAAGGATACCAGTTACTGGATTAAGGCTTACCCCAATAACCTCATTTGCCTTAATTACCTCTTTAAGGACTCTGTCTCCAAATATAGTTGCATTCTGAGGTACTGGGAGTTAGGACTTCATCCTATGAATTTTAGAGGGATACAATCCAGCTATTACAGGGCTCATACCTATTTTGTATTATTGTCGCTAATCTCTTGGTTCTAAACACTTAGAAAATACATGGCAGCATTAGACATTTATTCCCTAGAAATGGAGGGTATACTTTCAGGGACCTATTAATTTTGAGAGAGTTTCTTGATGAAGACACAAAAGCTGTCTGACAGGTCAGATGCTTAAAAAGTTTATTTGTATTGTGGATTTTCTTGATCTAGACCCAGCAAGTAAGGGAATGCACGATGGAAAAAGCCCCCTGGCCTGCTGGGTTCCTCAGAGATAGACCAGTCTTCACTGGGGCTATCTCTGATTTTAACTGTGCTTCTGCAGATGTTCCTCCTTTCACTATACTCTCTTCTGCCTGCTTCTTCAGTGAAGTCATAAGCCAATATTTGTGATAGTTTCTTGTCACCATGGTGACTAAGGAAGCACAGGTTGGTTCCCCTTCCAGCTTCACTGTCAGTTCTGCTTGAAGAAGGGGATAGCCTCTGGGAGAGCCTAGGCTCAGAGTCATGAAAAACCATGTGTCAGGTAATAGGGGACAGCAGTCCATAGTGCTGCCTTTAGGAATCTGTCCTCTCTACTTCTTAGTCTCCAGGCCCAGGGGTAATCAGGTACTCCAAAGGAAGGCCACTGCAGTCCCCTAGAACTTTTTTTTTTTTTTT
>NW_007727759.1:266517-300989 GCF_000696425.1 Galeopterus variegatus | reverse complement strand
TTTTTTTTTTTCCTTTTTGTCTTTTTTCGTGTCCGGCAACGGATCGCAACCCTCAGTGTCGCGCCCCTACCGGACCGGGACCGGCAACGGGATCGCAACCCTCGGTGTGCATCCGCACCTCGCTCAGCCAGTGAGCGGGAACTGGTCTGTATGTGGGATCCGAACCCTCGTCGGGAGCGCCGCCACGCTCCCAAGCGGAGCACTGTAGCAGTGCGCCACCGGGCTGGCCCCGCCCCTAGAACTTTTTTCTTTTTTTTTTTCAGTAGGTCCACTTGGACTTTGCCAAGTGGGTGTGAACACTTGCACATTCTAAGACCCTGCTGCTGTTTCCCCTGGATACTTTCCAGAATGACCAGGGGCACCTCTGAAGTTTCATTTCCTCAATATCCCTAGTGCCAGAATTCAGCTCTCTCTCCTTAACCTCCAGTTTCACTACTCTTTCAATCAGATTCCCTTAGACTACTTTTCCCCCCCTCACATTTATGTTCTTCCTTATTCCATTCTCACCCCCAAGGTGAACTCCTGCTTGAAGAACCAACCCAAATCTTATCTTTGGGAGATTTCTTTTTAAACTCTGTCATCATAATCATCCTCCAGAAAAAGGGCAATATTAGAGTTTGTTGTCCTTTTCTGTTTGCTGATCAAACTTATTTTTCATACTTTTTGCAATACTTTTAGTCACTGTTTCAGATTAGAAATTGAGAGGATGGAAAATACCCATAAGGGGAGAACCAAGTTGGTAAGGCTCCAGGTCCTTCTGCCCTTACTTCAACACAATCCAGCTTCACTTTTATCAGTTTTTTAAACTTTGAGATTCTGTCAGATTTAATGGCAAGAGGCATCCTGTCATTTTAAAAAGTATTTATTGTGGTGAAATATATGTAACAAAATTTGCCATTTTAACATCTTTAAGTGTACAATTCAATGTTAATTACATTTATAAACTTTTTATCACCCCATACAGAAATTCTGTACCCATTAAGCAATAACTCCCCATTTTCCCCTCCTCCTAGCACCAGATAACCTCTAATCTACTTTGTTTCTGTGAGTTTGACAGGACCTCATATAATTGGAATCATATAATAATTTGTCCTTTTGTGTCTTGTTTATTTCACTTGGCATACTATCTTAAATGTTCAACCATGTTATAGCATGTGTCAGACCTTCATTCATTTTTATGGCTGAATAATATTCCATAGTATGCATATACAGTCATCCTCCTACTCTTACCCACGGGGGATCCATTCCATGATCACCAGTGGACTCTGGAAATCACAGATAGTACCAAACTCTATATATACTATGTTTTTTCTTATACATACATACCTGCGATAAGGTTTAATTTATAAATTAGACACAGTAATTTATAAATTAGACACAGTAAGAGATTAACAACAATAACTAATAATAAAATAGGACAATCATATCAATATGCCAGCATCACTACTCTTGCACTTTGGGGCCATTATGAAGTGAAATAAGGGTTACTTGAACACAAGCACTAAGATACCTGTACAGTTGATAAACAAGAAGGCTACTAAGTGACTGTCTTAACGGGTAGGGAGGTAGCATATACAACATGGATACATTGGACAAAGGGATGATTTATGTCCTGGGCAGAACAGCGTGAGATTTCACCACACTACTCAGCATGGTGTGCAATTTAAAACTTATGAATTTTTTATTTCTGGAATTTTCCATTTAAATTTAAAAAAAAATTTTTTTTTCCTTTTTCTATTTAATATTTCTGAACTGAAGTTAACTGCAGGTAACTGAAACTGTAAGAAGTGAAACCACAGATAAGGGTGGACCACTGTACCACATTTTTTTGTCTATTCATCTGTTGATGGATACTGGGTTGCTTCCATCTTTTAGCTATTGTGAATAATGCTACATTGAACATTGGCTACCAGTATCTGTTTGAGTCCCTGCTTTGAATTATTTTGCGTACACAGCAGAGTAGAATTGCTGGATCATGTGGCAATTCTATGTTTAATTTTTTGAGGAATCGCCATACTGTTCTCCACAGTGACTGTACCATTTTACATTCTTACCAGCAATGCACTAGGTTCCAATTTCTCCTCAAGTGAACACTTGCTATTTTGTTTTATTATTCTTATTGGATCCTAGTAGGTATGGAGTGATAGTTCATTGTGGTTTTGATTTGCATTTCCCTAGTGACTAATGATGTTGAGCATCTTTTCATGTGCCTATTGGCCATTTGTATATCTACTTTAGAGAAATGTCTGTTCAAATCCTTCCCCCATTTTAAAAAATTGGGTTGTCTTTTTGTTGTTGAGTTGTAGAAGTTCTTCATATATTTTGGATATTAAACCCTTTTCAGATATATAAATTGGAAATATTTCTTCCCATTCTCCAAGTTGTCTTATCTCTTTCTGGTTAATGTCTTTTGTTGCTTGTGCTTTTGTTGTCACATCACAGAATCCATTGCCAAGTCCTAGGTCATAAAAACTTACCTTTATGATTTCTTCCAAGAGTTTTATGGTTTTAGCTCATACATTTAGGTCACTGATCCATTTTGACCTGATTTTTTAATATGGTGTGAGCTAGGGGTCCAGCTTTATTCTTTTGCATCTGGAGATCTACTTGTTCCAGCAATATTTGTTTTTTTTTTGTTTTTTTTTAAAGATGACCGGTAAGGGGATCTTAACCCTTGACTTGGTGTTGTCAGCACCACGCTCAGCCAGTGAGCGAACCGGCCATCCATATATGGGATCTGAACCCGGGGCCTTGGTGTTATCAGCACCGCACTCTCCCGAGTGAGCCACGGGCCGGCCCCCCAGCAATATTTGTTGAAGAGTCAGTTCTTTCTCCATTTGATGAACTTGATCCCCTTGTTGAAAATCAGTTGGCTGACTAGATGTATGGGTTTATTTTTGGACTATTACTTCTAATCCATTGTCTGTATGCTTATCCTTATGCCAGCACCATACTGTTTTGATTACTATAGCTTTGTAGTAAGTTATGAAATCAGGAAGTGTGAGTCCTCCAACTTAAGAGTCTCTTGTTTAATTTCCACATATTTGTGAACTTTCCAATTTTCCTTCTGTTAACTGATTTCTGGTTTCATTTCAGATAGAGAAAATATATTGTATGATTTCAAACTTTTAAAATTTATTGAGATACCCCTCTCCCTTTTTTTTTTTTGCAGCTGGCCAGTACAAGGAACTGAACCGTTGACCTTTGTGTTATCAACACTATGCTTTAACCGACTGAGCTAACCAGTCAGCCCTGAGACTCTTTTTGTGACCTAACATATTGTCTATCCTGGAGAATGTTCCATGTGCACTTGAGAAGAATGTGTATTCTGTTGTGTTGGGTGGAATGTTCTATATATGTCTGTTAGGTCTAGCTGATTTATAATGTTGTTCAAATCCTCTGTTTCCTTATTGATCTTCTGTCTTTCAATATTGAAAGTGGTGTAATAAAGTCTCCAAATGTTTTTGTAGAAGCATTTTCCCCTTCACTTCTGTCAGTGTTTGCTTCATATATTTGGGGGATCTTGTTTGTTGCATATATGCATTATAATTGTTACATCTTTTTGATAAATTGACCATACTAGGGTCCTTCAAAAAGTCCATGGAAATAGTTGTATTATCTTTTAATTCTGTTTTTCCATGAACTTTTCGAAGTACCCTCATATGATGTCCCTCTTTGTCTTGTGTAACAGTTTTTGGCTTAAAGTCTGTTTTGTCTGGTATTAGTATAGCCATTCTGGCTCTCTTTGTTCCCTTCTCATTTCCTTTTGTGTATATTTTTAATTTTTATTTTGTGTGCATGTATTTTTTTTTAGATATTTCCTTGTGATTCTTATGGGATTATATTTAATATCCTCAATTTATAACAATCTAGTTTGAATTGATACCAGCTTAACTTCAATAACAAGCAAAAACTCTGCTCCTGTACAGCTCTGTCCCCTGTTTATGTTGTTGTCAGATTACATCTTTATACATCATGTATCCAGTAACATAGATTTATACAGTAATGTGTCATTGGGCAATTTCATCATTGTGTGAACATTGTAAGAGTATTTAAACAAACCTAGAGGGTGTAGCATACTACACACTTCGGTATAACCTATTGTTCCTACATGAGTAATGCATCATGCTTCAGTGTTACCAGACAATAGGTATTTTTCAGCTCTATTGTAATCTTATGGGAACATGATCATACATGCAGTCCATGCATTATGTGGCACATGGTTGTAATTATTTTATGCATTTGTCTTCTAAAACATGTAGGAAATGAAAAGTGGAATTACAAACCAAATAATACAGTAATACAGCTTTTATATTTGCCCATGTAGTTACTTTTCCCAGAAATCTTTATTTTTTCATGTGACTTCAAGTTACTGTATAGTGTCCTTTCATTTCAGTCTGAAGGTCTCCCTTTAGCATTTCTATAGGGCAGGTAACAAACTCCCTCAGCTTTTGTTTATCTGGGAATGTCTTAATTTCTCCCTCATTTATGAAGGACAGTTTTGTCAGATATAGAATTCTTGACTGACAGTTTCTTCTTTCAGCACTTTGTTATCCTGCCTTCAGACTTTCATGATTTCTTTTGAGAAATCCGCTCTTATTGGGGATACTTTGTGTGTGAGTGACTTATTTCTTGCTGCTTTAAAGATTCTCTCTGTTTTTGGCTTTCAGCAGTTTGATTACATGTCTAAATGTGGATCTCTCTGAGTTTATCCTCTTTGGGGTTCATTGAGCTTCTTCATGTATAGATTCATGTCTTTAAATTTGGGAAGGTTTTTTTTTTTTAATTAAAAAAGATGACCAGTAAGGGGATCTTAACCTTTGACTTGGTGTTGTCAGCACCATGCTCTCCCAAGTGAGCTAACCAGCCGTCCCTATATAGGGATCTGAACCCGTGGCCTTGGTGTTATCAGTACCACACTCTCCCAAGTGAGCCAGGGGCCGGCCCTAAATTTGGGAAGGTTTTGACCATTATCTCTTCAAATGTCACTTCTGCCCCTTTTTCTTCTGCTCTTAGGACTCCCATAATGTGTATATTGATCCTCTTAATGGCGTTCTATGGGTCCACTAGGTTCTTCTGTTCATTTTTCTTTCTGCTCCTCAGAGTGGATAATTTCAGTTGTCCTGTCTTCAAGTTTGCTACACTTCTACCTGCTCACATTTGCTGTTGAACCCGTCTAGTGAATTTTTTATTTCAGTAATTGTACTTTTCAGTTCCAGAACTTCTTTCTGGCTCTTTTTTATAATTTCTTAATCTCTATCAATATTCTCATTTTGCTCATATATTGTTTCCCTGATTTCCTTTAGTTGCTTGCCCACGTTTTTCTTTAGCTCTTCTTTTTTTTTTTTTTTTTGGCATCTCATCAATATGGGGATCCAAACCCTTGACCGTGATGTTATCAGCACCACTCTCTACTGAATGAGCTAACTAGCCAACCCCATGTTTTCCTTTAGCTCTTTGGGCATATTTATGACAGTTGTTTTAAAGTCTTACTAGAGTAAGTCCAGTGTCTGGGCTTCCTTAGGGATGGTTTCTGTCAATTTATTTTATCTCTTGAAGTGGTTATATGTCCCTGTTTCTTTGTGTGCCTTGTGATTTTTTTTTTTTATGATGGCCATTCAAATATTATAATGTGGTATAATTCTGGAAATCATTTTGTTTTTCTCTTTGTCCCATCTGTTTGGTTCTTTTTCCCCCTTTACCTGCTTTCTTTTGGATTAATTTTTTGTAATTCCTCTTTACCTCCATTATTGGCTTATTAGCTTCAAAGACAATTTTTAAATGGTGTGGGGGGGTTATTTTATATTTATCTACATATTTGCCATTTCTAGTGTTCTTCATCTTGTGGAGATTTGAATTTCCGTCTGCTGTCATTTTCTTTCTGCTTGAAGAACTTTAGCATTACTTTCTTTTTTTTTTTTTTTAAAAAGATGACCGGTAAGTGGATCTTAACCCTTGACTTGGTGTTGTCAGCACCACGCTCAGCCAGTGAGCGAACCGGCCATCCCTATGTGGGATCCGAACCCGGGGCCTTGGTGTTATCAGCACCGCACTCTCCCGAGTGAGCCACGGGCCGGCCCATCTTTAGCATTACTTTAATGCTGATCTGATAGAGACAAAGTCTCAGCTTTTTTTTTTTTAACCTGGAGTTTTTATTTTGCTTTCATTTTTTTTTCTTTCAGTACATTAACAACATTATTTAATTGTTTTTCTGACTTGTATAGTTTCTGACAAGAAGGACAGGTCATTCTTATCTTTGATCTTCTGTATGTCATGGGTCTTTCTCTGGCTGCTTTCAAGATTTCTCTTTATCACTGGTTTTCAGGATTTTGACTATGATGTACCTTGTGGGATTTTTCTTTTTTTTATCATGCTTAAGGATTATCATAGCTTTTAGGGTTTATGGGATCAAATTTGGAGAATTTTTAGTCTTTATTCATACATTTTTTTCCATCCTCCCCCCCTTTTTTCCTCTTGCAAATCCAGTTACAAATATATTACACCACTTGATATTATCCCACAGGCCAGTGGATTATCATTTCTGGATCTCTGGGTCTGACTATATTGACTGATTTTTTTTCCCCCCTTAATATGGGTACATTTTCCTGCCTCTTAGAATGTCTAGCAATTTTTAGCTGGATTCCAGATGTTGTGAATTTTGTGTTTAGTGTCTGGATTTTGTTGTCTTTTTTAAAAGGTTGTAGGGCTCAATAGGTAGTTGTTTCATGCTATTCAGTTTTATCAATTTAAGGCTTGATTTTAGGTTTTGTTAGTAGCATTTGCTAGGGATAGTTCAATCCCACTAATAAGGCATGGCCTTTCTAAGGTCTCTACTGAATTCCCTGAATGATTAGTGAGGAATCTCCATTCTGGATCATCAAAAGCCTAGTGTTAGCTCTGGGAACTGTTTAGCTTACACCTTCCCAGTTGTCCTTTGCCTGACGCATGGAATTTTACCCTACATGTGTACATCCTTTGTTTTTAGCAAAGACTCAGGGAACCGCAAGCAAATTTCTCAAGCTTTTTTAATGTGTTACCTTCTTCCATTCTGGAACTCTGCCCCACAATTTCTAGCTGCCTCAGTCTCCCCGAACTCTCTAGTTTCTTTCCTTAACTAGTGAGGTTTTTCTGCTCTGTTTGGGACCCCTCTTTTTGCTCTAGAATGTGACTGCAGGCAGAAAGCTGAAGAGATAAGTAGGACTCACTTCATTTGTTTCCCTCTCTTGGGGATCACAGTTCCGTGCTGCTGTTGTCCAGTGTCTGAAACAGTGTACAGCTGCAGGGTAAATTTGATCCCTGATATTCTATCATGGCTGGAAGCAGAAGTGATAGCTATATCAATATCCAACAAAATAAGACAAATAGCATTGTTAAGGAATAATTTGTCTCACTTTATAATAATATACTATTAAATTCACCAGCAAGATACAACAGTTCTAAATGTGTATATCCCTAATGAAATAGTGTTAAAATATATAAAGCAAAATAAATCTACAGGATAAAATGGATACATTCAGTATTGATAAGTCAAGGAAAAAAAATACTAAAGCAGTAGGAGAGTTAAACAGTGATGATTAACTTGATTTAATGGATGTATGATATACAGAATGCCATGCAATAATTGAAGAATACAGATTCTTCTCAAGCATATATGGGACACTTATATAAACTGAATACATATTAAGCCAAAAAAGCAAATCTCAAAAAATGTAAAAGACTTCTCAGGACTCTGACTACAGTGTAATTATATTAGAAATAAAGAACACAAAAGTTCCCAAACATTACTAATTTTAAAAAAAGCACTCATGATGTAAATAAGAAAATCAATGGGAATTAGATATTCAGAAGTGAATTACAGTGAAAGTATTAATTTGAAGGAAATTGATAAGCCTTAGAAAGGTAATGTAGAAATACAGTCTGAACGTTAATGACTTAGGTACACAACTTAAGTCAGGAAAAAAAAGAAGTAGAAAGGAGATAGAAGTCATTGAGTAGAGAGGATCAACAAAGCCAAAACTTGGATCTTTCAAAAGACTAGTATAAAAACAGGCATGTCTCTGATGAAGTTTCTCAAGAACAAAAGAAGACACAAATAAAACAACACAAAAGATGAAAAAAGGACATAACCAAAGACAACTAAATTAACAAGAGGACAGGAACAATTTATGCTAACACATTTGAAAACAAAAGAGAGAAATTCCTAGAATAACAGTTTACTAAGACTTAAACAGGAAGTCTGACTAGCCTTATAACCATTAAATATATTGAATCAGTAGTAAAGAATAGTCTCACAAAGTAAAATGCCAGGCATAAATGGTTTTACAGATGAGTTCTATCAAATTTCCAATAAAAAAGTTATTTTACTTATACTTCCAAAAATAGGAAAAGAATACTCCTTTCATAACAAAGCCAAAGGATAATATGAGAAGGTCCTGTACTTTTCCTGTATCACTTATGAACAAGAATACAAAATTCTAAATAATACTTAAAACATATCGGGTTGGTCAGTAATGCTCAGTTGGTTAGAGTGTGGTGTTGTTAAGACCAAGGTCAAGAGTTTGGATCCCTTAGCAGCCAGCCACCAAAATATATTTATATTTTTATATATTTATACATTATATATTTATTTTATATATTCATATATAATATATATATTTTGTCCTGACCAAATTGAGCCTATCCTAGGATTTTTGAGGGTGTTTTTCTGTTAGAAAATCTATAGATTTACCCAGTACTATCCAGCCACCAAGAAAGAAAAAGAAAAAATCTATATTTTACTGGCTGTAAAGTGTCCCCCTTGAGTGTTTTTTACTATTAGTCAATCTCCTACTAATAAACATATAGGTTGTTTTCAGTTTTTTGCTACTGTAAACAATGCTACAACAAATAACCTGGTTCAGGGGCCTGTGTACTCAGGAATAAGCACACTATTTCTATTCCTTATTAATTTTAGCTTCTTGACTTCTCAACATATTAGATCAGCTCACTTTGATCATCTCTCCTGTCTCTCCCATCCTCCTAATAGAGTTATACAACTATTTTTAATTGCTATATTGGTGACCTTTTAAGTTTTAAGTAATATACAAACAATTTATTCCTTATTCCTTAACCTAAGGATTTTATTTCTCCCTTTTTTTTTTTTTTTTTTGTCTTTTTTCGTGACCGGCAACGGATCGCAACCCTCAGTGTCGCGCCCGTACCGGACCGGGACTGGCAACAGGATCACAACCCTCGGTGTTGCTCCCGCACCTCGCTCAGCCAGTGAGCAGCCGGTCTGTATGTGGGATCCGAACCCTCGGCGGGAGCGCCACCGCACTTCCCAAGCGGCGCACTGCTACAGTGCACCACCAGGCCGGCCCTCGTTGTGCATTTTAAGAAGAAAAAACAAATGTATTTTCAAGAGATGCAGAAAAACGATTAGATAATATATAACAGCTATTCATGATTAAAAACTCATAAGAAACTAGGTATAGACGGTGTCTTCTTTAACCTGATGAAAGATGTATGCCAAAAAACTACAGCAAACATCATTCTTCATACTAAGTTGGAAACTTTCCTTGAAATTAGGAACATAACGAGGATGCCATCTATCACTACTTATTAATTAGCATTGTACTGGAGATCCAGTATAGTGCTAATAATAAAGGTTTATTTAATTTTGTCTTACTGCACTCCAGTAAGCATTGGAGTTAGTAAGAATTTAGCAAGGTGTCTGGCTGTAAGATAAAGAGCACCCTCTCACCCATCCCCCCCCAAAGTACCTAGGAATAAATCTAAATGTTGTAGGTCTCTATAGAGAAATTTTTAAATCTTTACTGTGAGGCATTAAAACCTAAAAAATAAATGGGAGAAGTACATGACCATATTTTGTGAATATGTTGATTCAGTATTGGAAAGGGGTAATTCCAAATAAAATCCCAACCGGATTTTATTGAGGATATAGCAAACTGATTGTAAGGCTTTCTAAGGCTCAAAAAGAGCCAGTCCACTTATGAAGATTTAGGTGGGAGGATCTATACTACCAGATGAAGAGATTTGTTAAAAGATATTAATGAAGATAACGTCACTGGAGAAGGAAAGAAATTGACCAACGGAAGGGAGCCTAAAACAAGACTTGGGCATATAGGGAAATTTGCTTGATTACAGGAGTGGCATGGTAGAAAAGGAAAGGCTATTCAGTAAACTATGCCAGAACAATTGATTATCCACATGGGAAAAGAATGAGATTGAATCTCTATCTCATATATACACATAATTAAATTTCAGGTAGATGAAACACTTGCATGTAAAAGGCGTACTCTAAAACTTCTAGAAGACATGAGAGGATATCTTTTTGGCTTTAGGAATATGGAAGGATTTATTAAACAAGACACACACAGAAAAAGCTAACTATATGGGCTAGCTAGTTAGCTCAGTTGGTTAGAGCACAGTGTAATAACACCAAGGTCAAGGGTTTGAATCCCCATACCAGCCAGCTGCCAAAAAAAAAAAGAAAAAGGAAAAGCTAACTATAAAAGAAAAGTTCAACTACGTTAAAATTAAGAACTTTTTTTTAAGGAACTCTATAAAGTGAAAACTGAAAAAAGTGAAAAGCCACAAACTGCTTTAAGATATTTGTAACACATAAAACCAAGTGATTAATAATAACCAGACTATCTGAGGACTATAAATCAATAAGAAAAGGACAAATAATTCGATAGAACAGTTTTCAAAAATACATAACACGTTTTTCACAGAAGGGAAAACATGGATAATAAACATGAACTCTAACCTCATTAGTAATCTGGGATATGCAAATCATGTCTCAGTGAAATACTTAATTATGCCCAGTAGATTGTCAAAGGTGACAATTCCAACTATTGGTCCAAGTATATTATCAATGGGAATCATTTATGTATTGCTTAGCTAAATACAAATTGGCAACACACTGGAAGTCAACTTTGGCACTAACTGGTCTAGTTTACATTTACTACCTCCACCCCAGCAATTCATTCCTTACAGCAGCATTCTCAAAGTGTGGCCTGCAGACCTGGGGGTCCCTGTGACTATTTCACAGTCTAGGAAGGGAAGATTAAGATGTTTTTTGCCATTTTCACTATGTTGATATTTGCACTGCTGCTGTAAAAGCAATGGTGGATAGAACTGCTGATGTCAACACAAATCGAGGCAGGGGCAACAAATTATACTAGCACTCTTTGTATTCTTTACCACCACTCCCTTTTTAAAAAAAATATCAGTTTCACTTAAGAATATCTGATAAAACAGTACAGACTCAACCCTTAAAAATGTGTCTGGAGGAATATCACCTGTGGGCTTAAGTTGCTAGCTATACTAGACTTTTTTGTCGGTACTGCTTTTTTGTTTTTTTTTTAAAAGATGACCGGTAAGGGGATCTTAACCCTTGACTTGGTGTTGTCAGCACCACGCTCAGCCAGTGAGCGAACCGGCCATCCCTATGTGGGATCCGAACCCGGGGCCTTGGTGTTATCAGCACCGCACTCTCCCGAGTGAGCCACGGGCCGGCCCATCAGTACTGTTTTTACTTGAGAGAATGATTAACAGTCAAACTGTGGTTATTCAGACTTAGGTACTAAAGAGACATTTTCTCAAAATGCATGAAATGAGTCTGTATTTGTCAATAATAAAATTTCAGCTTTCAAGAAAAAAATCAGAATTCCAGAAAACTTGTATCTACCACTGAGTACTCAACAGCTTTCCCATAGGTTTGTAATAGGGGAAAATAGGGGGGGGTGGGCAAAGGAGAAGACCAACAGAAATATGGATAAATGATGATGTATTTACACAGTGAAATAATATAACACAAAATATGAATGAAGTACAGCCACATGCAAAAACATGGGTGAATCTTAGAAACCCAGTGAGTGGGGGATACACTTCTCAGAAGACTAAACACAATACAATACAATATTTAGGGATTTATATATGTGTGATTAATAAAACAAAAGCAAAGATAATGACAATTCAGGATAGCAGTTTTCTTTTGGTTGGAGTGGGAGTGGGGATGATGGACTTTGGAATAGGGGAAGAGTCCATGACTAAATTCAGTCATATTGATAATGTTTTAATTCTTAGATTTGGTTGGGGGTTTACAGATGTGCATTGTATTATTTTGCTTGGTAACTTACACATGCTTCATCCTTTTGTATTATATTTAAATAATACATTTTAAATTTTAAAAAAATTTAAAAGATGGTGGGCATATGCATCATCACAAAAAAAGATACATGGTATTCCACAGAATTGGGCATACTATAATGTATTTAGCCTGGCTGGGTTGAATATATCTGAGTTTATTAGATAAGTCATATAACTGTTTCTCTCTTGTGAAATGGGGGTGATCATAACTTGTGAGCATCTACCATGTGCCTACCATTGTTCTAAGAAGTACATCACATGTATTAACCTATTTAATCTTATAAGAACTCTATGAAATAAGAACTATTTGTCCCCATTTTAAAGATAAAATCCTGGGGGCCGGCCTGTGGCTCACTCGGGAGAGTGCGGTGCTGATAACACCAAGGCCGTGGGTTTGGATCCCATATAGGGATGGCTGGTTAGCTCACTTGAGTGAGCATGGTGCTGACAACACCAAGTCAAGGGTTAAGATCCCTTAGTGGTCATCTTTAAAAAAAAAAAAATGGTAAATTCACTGGAAATATTTTTAAGATACATGTGCTTTCAAAGGTAGGAGATAAACCCTATGAAGAATCAAGGGCCCACTACAATTACAGTTAAGTGTAGTAACTCTCACCACTCTCCTCAGCTAAGGTGTCTTTGTTCTGGAGGCAGAACAACCGGCCATCCCTATATGGGATCCGAACCCGTGGCCTTGGTGTTATCAGCACCGCACTCTCCCGAGTGAGCCACAGGCCGGCCCCCAGTCATCTTTTAAAAATAAATAAATAACTAAATAAAGATAAAATCCTGAAGCATTAGAGGTTAAAGCAACTTGTTCAAGGTTGCACAGCTAATAAGTAGAAGAGCCAGAATTTGAACCCAGACAAACTGGCTTTAGGACCCAATGGCTATAATACTGCCTATTTAACAAGCTTATTATGATTAAAGGTGAGAGAGAGAGAGAGAGAGAGAGAGAGTGTGTGTGTGTGTGTGTGTGTGTGTTGGTATGGGGTTGGTGCTAGAGTTGCCAGGTGGTTATTGAGATTATTAGGCCTCCTTGAGAAGCTGTGGTCCCCCTAGAATAGGGGAGGGTGGGGGATGGGTAGAGACAGAAGCCCAGGGAAAAGGATATGTTGTTCTCTTAAGAGTCTTTGACAATGTGTTTGTATTTTCCTTTCTTCTAGAGACCATGGCGAGCCCAGGGAAAGACAATTATCGAATGAAGAGCTATAAGAACAATGCCCTGAATCCTGAGGAAATGAGGCGAAGAAGAGAGGAAGAGGGCATTCAGCTCCGAAAGCAGAAGCGGGAGCAACAAGTGAGTTAACTGAAGTATTCTCAAACATACTGTTAAGGGAATCCAGCTGCTATAGTTGGCTTCCACCTTGCACACTCAGCTTCCCCTTAGGAAAGTACTTATTAGGCCATTCATCCAGTTTCCTTTGTTGTAAAACAATGTTGGAAGCTTCCCCCTTTCTACTAGTTAGACCAACTTAGACATCATTTATGTCTTCAGCGTTCTAGTTCTAACTCCTTGTTGCCTTTTTCTCTTTCACACTGCAGTCAGTGTTAGACCTGGCCTTCAAGGCTCAGCTCTAAGCCTGGCCCTTTAAGAGGCTCATCAGCTATTCTGGGCTGCCTTACTTCTATTTTCTTGAGTCCATTCTTTGTAAAAATCCCTAGGACTGAGACTGTATTAATGCCTCACCATCTGCATTCATCCCACACCACCATCAGACTGGTGCCTTGCTCATTTGTAGATTCCTACCTAACCTGCTTTTGCTTACCCTCTTCCTATACCATTAATCCTTTCTTTCAGAGCTTTTTATACTCATCATCATTTATACAGAGGGCATAGAAATCTTTAATTTTTCTTTTTGGTTATAAAAATGTTCTCTTAAAAAATGCAAACTAGGGGGCTGGCTGGTTAGCTCAGTTCGTTAGGGCACAGCCTTACAACACCAAGGTCATGGGTTCAGATCCCTGCCCCAGCTAGCCTCCTAAATTCTAACTATTGATGTAACGTAGAAACTAAAGCCTTTGAATATCATTTTATGTCAGTATACAGTAGACCCCCTTATCTGCCAGGGATGTGTTTCCAAGATCCCCAGTGGATGCCTGAAACTGCAGGTAGTACCGAACCCTATATATACTATGTCTTTTCCTATACTTTCATCTTTTCACTTAAAGGAAGCACTTTACGGCTTCTCTTGAACACAAACAGTGCAATACCATGACAGTCAATCTGATAACTGAGACAGCTACTAAGTGACTAAGGGATGGGTAGCATGTACAGTGTGGATATGCTGGACAGAGGGATGATTCACATCGTAGGCAGGACATCAAAAGACAGGGTGAGATTTCATCCCACTACTCAGAATGGCATGCAGTTTAAAACTTCTGAATTGTTTATTTCTAGGATTTTCCATATAATATTTTTGATCGCAGTTGATCACAAAGTAACTGAAACCGTGGAAAGTGAAACTGCCAGTAAGGGCGGGGGGACTACTGTATGGAGCTTGGTCTCAATTTCTCCATTACTCTAGCATTTCTTTGTCAGTTATGCTATAATTTAATATTGGATTGTTCTTTCTTTTCTTTGATTCAGTGAGTAGTATTACCACTGTCTCTTTACTTTTAGCTTTTTAAACGGAGAAATGTGGAGCTGATTAATGAAGAAGCCGCCATGTTCGATAGTCTCCTCATGGACTCCTATGTGAGCTCTACCACTGGGGTAAGGCCCTTGCATGTTCCTCATGTAAGCCTGTGAAGTACCTGCTTCTACAGAACAGAAAGTAATCATTTATATCATCTAGTAGCTTTGCCAATTACCATGCTAAGCTTTTTCTTCCGTGGGCCCTTTTGTAGTTGTTCATCTTAAGGAGTCAACAAGGATTCATCTCTGATGGAAATACCTGAGGAAGCATTTAAGGGAAGCCATCAGTTGCCTCAGAGTTTAGGAATCACTTTCAAATGTCCCAACTTGAAGCAGCCATGGATTAAACAAACCCCTTCTTCCTGAGCCTATCTATTATGTCATCCTCTTACCCTCAAGTCTTAAAAAGCAGGATGTCGTGTGGGATCATGTGTTCACATCTGGCTCTAGTGTTGGTTTGCAAAGTCCTAAACCTGTTTTATGTTCTAGGAAAGTGTGATCACAAGAGAGATGGTGGAAATGCTCTTTTCTGATGATTCTGACCTGCAGTTAGCAACCACACAGAAATTCCGGAAACTGCTCTCCAAAGGTATAAAGCCTGGTCCTTCTCAGAGAGGCCCTATATAATCTAGCTTCTTGTTTCTTTTCACTGACCTTATCAAACTACTCTTCCCCTCATTTTGCTCTAGTCATACTGGTCTTGGTGTTTCTTGTACAAGCCAGGCACATTCCCACCTGTGCACTGGATTTTCCTTCTGTGTGATATCCTCTACTCCCAAATATCTAATAACAATTCCCTCACTTCAGTGATCAAATCCTACCTTCTTAACTTAGCCTGTTCTGACCCCTATCTAAAATCCCAAGCTATGGGGCCGGCCCAGTGGCGCACTGCTACAGTGCGCCACTTGGGAGCGCGGCGGCACTCCCACCGAGGGTTCGGATCCCACATACAGACCGGCCGCTCACTGGCTGAGCGAGGTGCGGGCGCAACACCGAGGGTTGCGATCCCGTTGCCGGTCCCGGTCCAGTACGGGCGCGACACTGAGGGTTGCGATCCGTTGCCGGTCACGAAAAAAGACAAAAAAAAGGAGGAAAAAAAAAAAAAAAATCCCAAGCTATCCCTCACCCACAGCAGTCTTTATCTCCTTACCTTGCCCTACATATTCTTCTCCCCTGCGACCCCCATTAGAATTTCTCTCTCCACTATGATGTAAGCTCTGTAAGGACAGGGACTTCTGGTTTTGTTCACTGCTCTATCTTTATAAGGCTGCACTCTAACCAACTGAGCTAACTTGGCCAATCCCACTGCTATATCTTTAGTACCTAGAACTGTGTGGCACATAGTAGGTGCTCATAAAAATTTGATATATGGGTTAAGATCCCTGTTCTGGCCAGCCACCAAAAAAGAAAAAAAATATTGATAGGAAAAATACTTCTTGCCTCAGTATATGAAGTAGTCCTCCCAAAAAAGAAAAGACTACTGGTCTTAGAAGAGAAATGTATAGGCTAGGGCTGCTCATCCCTTGGGCTTTCCTCTCTCCCTTCCCGTTCTTTGCTTACATTCAGTAAGCCAAGGGTGAGCATACCTAAATTAGGATTGATTTTACCCTTTAGCATCTTAATACAGCTTAAAGATGAGCCGGTTGTTAAAACCACCTCACCAGAAGGGAGTTTGAGAATGTTTGTAAGGGTGGTCAGAAATATCTAGGAAGCAGGAGGCGCGGGAGCAGCGCCGAAGGTTGTGATCCCGTTGCCGGTCCCGGTCCGGTACGGGCGCAACACTGAGGGTTGCGATCCGTTGCCGGCCACGAGAAAAGACAAAAAAAGGAAAAAAAAAAAAAAAAAAGAAAAAGAAATATCTAGGAAGGATTGTGAACTGACCCCAGTGAATGATCAGTCAAAGCCTCTCCTGAATTTTTTTTTTTTTTGGTGGCTGGCTGGTATAGGGATCGATTGAACTCTTAGTGTTATCAGCACCATGCTGTAATCAATCAACTAAACTAACCAGCCAGCCTCTTTTTTTTTTTTTTTTAAAGATGACGGTAAGGAAATCTTAACCCTTGACATGGTGGTGTCAGCACCACCCTCTCCCAAGTGAGCCACAGGCCAGCCCCCCCGGCCAGCCTCTTCTGACTTTACATCTCCTTTCCTTCTCTCTCTTCCAGAGCCTAGTCCTCCAATAGATGAAGTTATCAACACTCCAGGAGTGGTGGATCGGTTTGTGGAGTTTCTAAAGAGGAATGAGAATTGTACGTTACAGGTGAGGCCTGGGAGGAAGGGGTTACCTGATCAAAGCTCTTCTTCCAAGAAATTGCAATGGGATAGTTCTATAGACTAATCTCAGGAAATAGACAAGTAATATGAGGATTCATTTAAGAGAAACCATCAGCTACCTCAGAGGTCTTGATTTCAAAAGAGAGCCAAAATCTCTTCCTTAAAACAATCTCAGGGGAAGGATATCAGAATATGACAGACTTAGCATTCATTTATAAATCAGAAGGTCTAGTCCACTTCTGTCTATCTGTGTGACCTGAGACAGGTGTTTAGCCTTTCTGGGTCTCTCTTCTGAGATGGATGATGAATCAGCCCACTGGAACTTGCTAGAAACTCATCTGGATGTCACATCACTGCCTCTTTCTGCCATTTAAAGAGGTGAGGGGAAAGGCTTGTGTTTTATGAGGTTTTATTTCATTCACGGGCAAGAGGTTTACTGTTCTGAGTCAGCTGGTAGGCATGGCTGCTTAGTCTGGAATGAGCTCTCAGTCATGGCTTAATCTCACTTTCAGTTTGAAGCTGCCTGGGCTCTAACGAACATTGCCTCTGGAACCTCTCAGCAGACCAAAATTGTCATTGAAGCAGGGGCTGTTCCCATTTTTATAGAGCTGCTTAACTCGGACTTTGAGGATGTACAGGAACAGGTAATGCTCAGATTTGGCTTATTCTTCATGATACTTGTGGTATAATTTTTTAAAAATTTGGTCTTTGTCTTGGTTTTCAGCATAGTACTCTCAAAACCCCTGGAATTTTCTGAGTGATATGAGGTGTCTTTTGTTATTTGTAGAACCCCTTTCTATCACACCTGAGTCCAGAGGTGACTCATCCTAGGTAACCTTAGGATGGGGTTGGTCATCAGAAAAACTAAACAGGATTAGAGGGTGGGAATCCTTAGCCCCACCCACCAACCTGACCTCCCCAGAAGATTTGGTTATAAAAACTCTTGAATGATGGGATTTGGAGAGTGTCTGGGTTGGTGAACAAATTGAATGTGCTGGGAAGGTGGTACCGTCTTCCCTCCTCACTTTGTAGCCTGTTCTATGCATCTTTTTCATGTGGCTGTTCCTGAGTTGTGTGCTTTACAGTAAACCAGTAAACATAAGTAAAGTGTTTTCTTGAGTTCAGGTGAACAAATTGAATGTGCTGGGAAGGTGGTACCGTCTTCCCTCCTCACTTTGTAGCCTGTTATATGCATCTTTTTCATGTGGCTGTTCCTGAGTTGTGTGCTTTACAGTAAACCAGTAAACATAAGTAAAGTGTTTTCTTGAGTTCAGGTTGTAGCAAATTATCAAACCTGAGGAGGGGATTGTAGTAATCCTCAAATTTATAGCTGGTCAGTCAGAAGTACTGGGACTTGCAACTGTCTGGAGTGGGGGCAGTTTTGTGGGACTGACCTGTGAGCCCTTAACCTGTAGGGTTTATGCTTATACCAGGAGTTGGTGTCAGAATTGATTTAAATTGTTGGCGTCAGAATTGTTGATGTGGAAAAAACTCCACACATTAATGGTGTCAAAAGTGGTGTTGGAAAAAAGACACAATAGTACCTGTTTTTCAGTACCCATAGATCATGGAGATAAAGATATCACTTCCATTCCTTCCACTGGATTCTTGTTAGTTGGATAGAAGTGGAGAGTGGCAGTGGGATCTTTTCACTACTTCTATATAGCATTGGTCCAAGGCAGCTACAAGAATGCAACTTTGTGACCACTTTCTCCTTTTCTGGGAGGCAGGATGGGGAGGTCTTGGTTTCTCTGGCTGTAGCACAAATGGCAGCCTGTCTTCCCCTACTGAACCAGGAACTCCCAGGGGGAAGGTCCTTATAGAGCAAGTGGGCAATAACGATTTCAACAGGTAGGTTACCTGAATGTGTTTGGTATGTCTCAGGCCTTGACACGGTTCTCGGCCTGATGGGCATTCACTCTGTAGTTGTGACTATGAAGTACCCACAGAAGCTACCAGGCTCTCTGAGTTACAGTCCCATCATCCCCTTTTCAGGCAGTCTGGGCACTGGGAAACATAGCTGGAGACAGCTCTGTCTGCCGAGATTACGTCTTGAACTGTTCCATCCTTAATCCTTTGTTAACGTGAGTAATTATAATCATCTGCACCTGGGGCATCTGTAGAGTAGCCATATGGCAGATCATTTGAGGCAGCTTGCTTGATCCCCTAAGATGGCTGGTAAATACAAAAACTCTAAAAGTGCATTCTGATTGCTGAAGTAAAATGTAGGTATATTTTGAAAGTAAGAAGATTGTGCCACTGGTCTGTGCCATGGCAGATCTTGTTCCTTGCTTCTTGGTACTGTAGAACCTTATGTTGGTCATATCTGCTTCACTGTTAAACCAGGGAAGAAAGGTAGGGCTAGCCCATCTGGAAAAATCCAACCTTCTCTACAGAATGCATTGATTTGCTTTGGGGTTATGCATAGATACATTGGACTACTCTGTTATAAATCATAGATCAAAGACCCCATGAAGGATAATTTGGACATCTCAAATGCATGAACTGTTCTTCAGAGACCACAAGCTCATAGGCTACCATTGTCACTTTCATGGACCCTTCACAGAAAATCATTCCATACTGATGTGAGGGCTAAAGCCCCAGGACTTGTGGCCAGAATTAGGGACACAGTATGTCTTATCTGCAAAGCTTTGCAGGCTTACTCAAGATTTAGCCCTCTGTTTAGTTCTTATTATCTATGATATTAATTAACCATAGCTGGTCCTGCACAGGATTATTCTGTGGAGAGGCTGGCCTCCTGGCCCAAACCGGCTTTATTAACTTAAGAATATGGGTAGGAAGAAATAGACACACTACTAGAGTCTTAGGAATATGATTGAATTTGCCCCCCAGGGTTCATTGGCAGCAGCTCTATGCCAGGGCATCAGTGCTTAGGATCTGACTTTACTGTTTCCTTCAGACTCCTTACCAAGTCCACACGACTGACAATGACACGGAATGCAGTCTGGGCCCTGTCAAATCTCTGCCGAGGGAAGAACCCACCCCCAGAGTTTGCAAAGGTGAGTTTACCGATCTCTAAGTGACAGCAGATTCCTTCATACGGAGTTTTTAAGTCTTTGGGGGTATCCCTGAGAGTCTCAAATCATGGGAAACTGAAAGAACCAATTGTCAATGAAGTAAGTGAATTTGTGTGCCTGGGTGGTAAAGTGCAAAGATAGGCCTGAAGATTTGATATAGTAGAGATCCCTAGGGTCTAGAATTACTTGTTGGGGTTAGTGCTGGTATAGCTCTGCCCCGCCATGAGTCTCACTCTGCTTCCAATAGGTCTCTCCTTGTTTGCCTGTACTGTCTCGCCTACTCTTCAGCAGCGACTCAGACTTGCTGGCAGATGCTTGCTGGGCCCTCTCTTATCTGTCTGATGGCCCCAATGAGAAGATCCAGGCGGTCATAGACTCTGGAGTCTGCCGGAGATTGGTAGAGCTTCTGATGTGAGTAGTCCAAGTTAGAGAGGGTTCAGGTTTCCTAAGCTTCTCCATGCTCAGACTAAAGAGTCACAGTCAGCGGTCTGCTGTCCTACCCAAAGGTCTGGAGCCATGAGAATGCTGCCAGCCTTGGTGGTCAGCAGGACTAAACATGGTGTGTTGGCCCTCTGCTGATCAGATCTTCTTCCTCTGTAGGCACAATGATTACAAAGTGGCTTCTCCTGCCTTGAGAGCTGTGGGTAACATCGTCACTGGGGATGACATCCAGACCCAGGTAAGGAGAAAGAAGGTGCAGGATTTTAGCTCAGACCAGCTATGGGAGAGCATTGTAGAAAGCTGCTTGTGGACAAAAGCCTTCGCTGTAAAGGGCTCTAGTCCTGATGGGAGGCAGCATGGTCTAGGAGAGAAAGCATGAGCTTGAGCATAAAATTCCACTCTCTGTATGATCATGACAACTTGGTTCTTTCTTTTCTTCTGTAAATTGAAAGCAAATCATCATCCGGTGGGTGCTTATGAAAGAAAACTAAATGGAATAACTGGACTTTGTTTGAAAGTGTATAGTTTAGTGGCATTAAGTATATTCACATTGTTATTCAGTTATCACCACCATCCATCTCCAGAACTTTTTCATCATCTCAAACTGAAACTCTATACCCATTAAACTCTAACTCCCCATCCCCCCAACTCCTCACCCCTAGTAAGCACAATTCTTTTTGTCTCTGTGTTAGGCTGCCCTAGGTACCTCATATAAAGGATTCATATAGTAGTTCTCCTTTTGCATCTGGCTTATTTCACTTAGTATAATATCTTCAAAATTCATCCATGTGTATGTATATACATTATTTTGTTTATCCATCGATGGACATCTGGGTGGTTGTCACCTTTCGCTACTGTGAACATTGGTGTACAAATATCTGTTCAAGTCCCTGCTTTCAGTTCTTTTGGGTGTATACCCAGAAGTGGAATTATTGGTTCTTATGGTAATTTTATGTGTTTGTTTTTGTTTGTGTTTGTGTTTTTTTGTTTGTTTGTTTTTTTGAGGAACCACTATACTGTTTTGCACAGCTTCTGTGCTATTTTGCATTCCCATCATCAATGCACCAGGTTCCAGTTTCTCCACATCCTTGCCAACAACTTGTTATTTTTTGGTTTTTTTGATAATAGCTATTCTAATGGGTGTGAAGTGAAATCTCGTTTTGACTTGCATTTCCCTAACCATTAGTGATATTGTGCATCTTTTAGTACATTTATTGTCCATCTGCATATCTATTTTGGAGAAATGTCTATTGAAGTCCTTTGCTTTTTGTTTGTTTGTTTATTTGTTTGTTTTGTGACTGGTTGGTACAGGGATCAAACCCTGGACATTGGTGTTATCAACACCAGACTCTAACCAGCTGAGCTAACCGGCCAGCCCCACCTTCGCTTATTTTTTAATTAGGTTATTTGGGAATATTTTTTGTTGTTTAGTTGTAGGAATTCTCCATATATTCTGGATACTAATCTCTTATCAGATAGATACTTTGCAAATATTTTCTCCCGTTATGTGGTTTTCCCTTTTTACTCTGGTATCTTGATGCACAAAAGTTTTTAATTTTCATTAAGTCCAATTTATCTAATTTTTCTTTTGTTGTTTTTTGTGCTTTTGGTGTTCTAGGTCATTCTTAACTGTTCAGCCCTCCCTTGCCTCCTCCACTTGCTGAGCAGCCCCAAGGAGTCAATCCGGAAGGAAGCTTGCTGGACCATTTCGAACATCACTGCAGGCAACAGGGCTCAAATACAGGTAGAACAGGCAGGGAGGCTGAGGGGCATGAGTGGCATAGGAACATAGGAGGTTGTGGGATATTTATTTCCAGAAGAAATAATTTGTTTCCCTTTAGAAATTGGGTATGTGCTGTTGGTCAAAGATTCTGTGTAGCCAAAGCTGGATTCCTCTGTAGCCTGTCACATATATGGGAAGAACAAAGGAGAACTAACAGGAGAGAAGATGTCTAAATTTCAGCCGATTTGGGAGCTGGATTTACTTTCTCTTTTTGAAGTCACTTTCTCCTTCTATCCCCCTTCCCCCAATCCTCTCTCAGGCTGTCATAGATGCAAATATCTTCCCTGTGTTGATTGAAATCCTTCAGAAAGCAGAGTTCCGTACAAGGAAAGAGGCAGCCTGGGCCATCACCAATGCCACATCAGGAGGAACCCCTGAGCAGATCAGGTATCATATTCCTTTCCCGTTTTCTTGAATGACATGTGTACTCTCTCTCTTTGCTCATGGTTTACAGATGACCTCTAAACTGCTTTTGCTGGGATAGGTCTACTCCCTAGTCCAGCTACAATAGGGTTTAACTGATAAGCTGCTATATTGACACTGGAATCTGGAATAGATTCCTGTAGATCATGATATGTAGTACCTCTTTTCCCTCCTGGATAATAGAAACCTATGACATCCATCCTTCCTCTACTTCCTGTCCTCCAGAGGACTGAAATCTATGTGATTTCCATTTACTCATACAAATGAAGGGGAACCATGCTGTGGCTCAATCAAAGCAGCTTCTTTGAAAAGGAGGAGAAGTCTCTGATAGCATCCACATGTGAAATGAACTACACCACTAGCAATGGGAAGGTGGAGAGATTGAGACAGAGAAAGCATGGATGGTTATCAAGGCTCAGTAAGAGTGGATTGCTGACAGTGTTGACATGTATGAGGAAGACCACAGGCCAAAGCACCTGCCCAGCGCTTCACTTGCCCTGCGCTAATTTAGAACTTGCCTGGTCTCTGGCCCCCAGGTACCTGGTCTCATTGGGCTGCATCAAACCACTGTGCGACTTGCTGACTGTTATGGATTCAAAGATTGTACAAGTGGCTCTCAATGGACTGGAGAACATCCTGCGGCTTGGAGAGCAAGAGGGCAAGCGCAGTGGCTCAGGGGTCAATCCCTACTGTGGCCTCATTGAGGAAGCCTATGGTATGTGTCCTCTCCCCAACCTCACCTCCCCCTTAAATAGAGAGATTCTAAGTCAGAACTTGGGGGCTGTAAGCCTCCAAAGTGTGAGGGAGGGTGTGCTGGGGAACATCCGTATGGGGGGGGGGGTTGGGGAACACCCATATGTGAGGGGGGCATGTGTTGGGGAACATCCGTATGTGAGGAGGGCATGAGTTGGGGAACATCCGTATGTGGCGGGGTGGTGCTGGGGAACATCTGTATGTGAGGGGCGGGAGCTGGGGAACATCCGTGTGTGAGGGGCGGGAGCTGGGGAACATCCGTGTGTGAGGGGCGGGAGCTGGGGAATATCCGTATGTGAGGGGCGGGATCTGGGGAACATCCATGTGTGAGGGGGTGTGCTGGGGAACATCTGCAGCTTCCATGAGACTTGAGTTTGAGTCTCCAGAAACAGTTAAGAACTCCTGCTCTAGGATGTTATACCTTCCACAGGGTTTCAGATGTTCCATGGCAGTAACAGGCTTGTACTGATAGCTGGGATAGAGCTAGGATTTGGATTTGGGTCATCTTTTTTTTTTTTTTTTTTTTTTCCTTTTTGTCTTTTTTTCGTGTCCGGCAGTGGATCGCAACCCTCAGTGTCGCGCCCGTACCGGACCGGGACCGGCAACGGGATCGCAACCCTCAGTGTTGCACCCGCACCTCGCTCAGCCAGTGAGCGGGAACCGGTCTGTATGTGGGATCCGAACCCTCGGCGGGAGCGCCGCTGTGCTCCCAAGCGGCGCACTGTAGCAGTGCGCCACCGGGCCGGCCCCAGGGTCATCTTTTGAATCCAGGATTTTATCCCATCAGTTCCTTCTCCCTCTGAGGAGCAATAGATCAATTCTATTTCTGACAGGCTCTACCTAATAAATAAGTGTGGCACAGATGTGAAGATAAAGATCCAAAACTGATAATAGTCAGGAGCTGGAAGGCATGTGTTTCCAACAGTTTCTGCAAGTTCCAATAAGAGTGCTGAATTGACTCATCACCCATATCTGAGAAGAGAGGCTAATGATTTGCCCAGGTCATGCAGCTAGTTTAAAGCAGAATCAGGACTAGAACCTCTAATTTCTTTTTTTTTTTTTTGTCCTTTTTGAGACCGGCCGCACCGCGCTCAGCCAGTGAGCGCTGTGAGCGCACCGGTCATCCCTCTATAGGATCCGAACCCGCGGCGGGAGCGCTGCTGCATTCCCAGCGCTGCACTCTCCCAAGTGCGCCACGGGCTCGGCCCTAGAACCTCTAATTTCTTAACTGACATTTTGCTGTCTTTCCTTTGGGATTCTGTAGTTTTGGGAAGAGATCTTGACTCTCCTCTTTCAGGTCAAAGAATAATCTGATCATATTATTTGTATTTGTAAACACTAACATACCTCAGGGAAGGAAAAATAGATAAATGTTTCATCAGTCCACAGGAAAGCACTCACACTTCACTCTCTCTCCTTCTTGCCACCATAGGATTGGATAAAATTGAGTTTCTCCAGAGCCATGAGAACCAGGAGATCTACCAGAAGGCCTTCGACCTCATTGAGCACTACTTTGGTGTAGAAGATGATGATAGCAGTCTGGCTCCCCAAGTGGATGAAACGCAACAGCAGTTCATCTTCCAGCAGCCTGAGGCCCCCATGGAGGGCTTCCAGCTATAATGTCTGCCTCCGGGGAGGGGAGGGGATGGGAAGCACCACCAAACAGCAGAAGAGCAGCCCTCTGGTGGGCGGGAAACCAGCCCTCCCACCATCAGCCACCACACACCTCTGCTGCCCTGGAGACTGTGCTCTTGACCTGCTCCGCCCCCTTCCCTGGAGGGATCACCCTCTGGACAGACAGAATCATCTGAGGCTCACATTTGGGTTTTGTGACAAGAAGGGGACGTGTTGGGTTTTTCTTCCTTACACTATATTTCGGCTACACACATGTCTTTAACCCAGGAGCCCAGGGGTAGACAAAGGAGGACTGAGGTAATCAATTAATTTGCACCTTTTTTTATTTTTCTTTTTTTATTTTTTTCTTTAGTGGTGACTTCCTTCCCTTTTATCTTCCTTCATCCTTCTCAGTCGTCTGCCCTGATCTGTGTAACTCTTATCTTGGGTACTTGAGAAGATGGAATATTCCAGAGGTGGGAGGTGGGAGGGGAGGGGAGAAATCCAAAACAAAGTGTTGTTGTTCTGACAGAATATTAATCTTGTATGCTTGGATTGAGTTATTTAATTTTTTTTCTTTTGCACATTTTTCTTGTATTAAAATGGCTCTTCCCAAGAGCTATGAGTTCCTGGTTTTAGGAATCCCAGCTGCCAGCGTTGTCTGGGACTAGAGGCTGATAGGGAGGCCACCATGAGACACAGGCCCCTCCCTCCCTCTGACCCCTTGCCCAGACCACTTTAGTTCGGGAGATCCCCCTCACTCTCCTGGGGCAGGTACACCAGTGGGAGTGGAGGGAAGGAGTATAGGCCTTCAGACGGGGCTTCCCATGTGTAGCTACTGATCCCATGTTTCCTACTCACCTTCCAAATGGTGTAACCCACCTTCATTTGTTTACTTGAAAATTCCCCTCAGAGTTGAGTGAACCTTTGAGGTGGCTGTATTTTCTCCTAAGCTTGGGGCGGGGGAGCTATGGTCATTCCTTTCTCCTGAAGACAAGGTCCTTGCTCTGGTAACCCATAAGTTACAGAGGAGGTTGGAGTGAGAGAGTCATGTATTGGGATAGTCAGGGATCCCTGCCTTTGGCCTTTCTTCTTCTTCCATAGTTGGATCATGTATATTTTACTTCCAAAGGAGAGAATGTCAAAAAGTTCTGTATTTTTTTATATTCTGTATATTAGGTAGGTCAATTTTAATTGGTCTCAAGAAGAACTGTCTGTAATTTCTGTAGGTAGGATACTGTGAGGAAGACCAAAAAGAGGTGTGGAAGGTCCCTTGCTCAGGAGGCATGAGCTTGGTCCTTTTCCTCTCTGCTTGGATTCTGGACCACCACCTGGGACCAACCATAAGCTCTGAAACCTTTTATAAAGCAGGTCAGCCTGGTCTGATTGTTCTGGTACCTGAAGGGAGCAAGAATGGTGTCAAGGCCTGGTGAAGTCTGTCACTCTAGTCCTCACTGCTGCACATCCTGCTTTACATCAGAAAAACCCAGAAGGCAGTCTGCCTTCTCAGATTGGATCTCAAAGGCCGTTGTCCACATAAGTTATTAGACATGGCTGCCTCTCCTGTTAGCACAGAAACTTAGCAGGCTAAATACTTGTGTGAGAGCTCTTGGTATCTTCCCTCTTTGGGATACTTGTACCTGGTTTGAGTTTTCCCTTCCTTGCGACAATTATAATCCAGATGCCTTTTCTTTCTCTTTGAGTAAAGCTAGTGCAGTGCTTCAGTGGCTTGCCTATGCCTCCGGATGGATTACATGATAGTAAAGCCCGGATTTTGGGGATGGGGTGGAGGAAGTTGTCAGCTAAGTGTAGACCTTCAATGGAGCTGAAGGCACAATCAGCTCTGCCCCCACCTCCCCACTGTGGTTAGTCAGAGGTGCCCTGTTCCAAGCTATACTTTTCCTTCCCCAGAAACTATGCTATTCTTGTTCCCATTCCTACATGCCTCCTTCTGGCTCAGATCAAATCCATGCCCTTCTGCCTATAGATCTTAAGTTCAGGTGCTTATTGTTGGCCATTGGTCTTAAATTTGCTCTCTCCTTCTAGTGTTGAGGTCCCACTCCAGAGCCATTTCCTGAGAAAGTTGGTTTAGGGCTGGCATTTATCACTGAAAAATGACACCAGTGTTATATCACCTTGATAAATTCAATGCCACTCAACAGCTTGGGAATAATGACTACCAATCCGCAATCTCCCTGGAAGGGAAAGGGCTGGACCTTTTCATTTGGCCTGCTGCCTCCATTACAAAACTATAAAACGATTCTACAGTTCAAAGAAAATCTCCCCACTCCACCACACCCGCCACCCCCTGCATCCCATCATCCTTGTCCGAAGAGCAGAGCAACTTAGTAAGATCTCCTTTGTACAATCTCAAGCAACAGTTAAGTCCCTGACATTGGGGCCATATTCTTGAATGAGACATACAAATCCTGCTTTCCCAACTGTTCCTTCAAAATCTCTTCGGCTCTGGTTCC
This sequence comes from Galeopterus variegatus, assembly GCF_000696425.1. Classification (NCBI taxonomy): domain Eukaryota; kingdom Metazoa; phylum Chordata; class Mammalia; order Dermoptera; family Cynocephalidae; genus Galeopterus; species Galeopterus variegatus. The sequence continues at coordinate 273,395 of NW_007727759.1, read as the reverse complement.
TGTACCACATGGAAGACTCTTTTTTGGTCATTGGCTGCTGCTTTTAAAGCCAGTTTTTTTTAAGGCCTTCAAAAGCTGAATTCTACTGGGGGCATAATGTGAAGACAGATTACTCATTAGAGAAAAGTGGCTTCTAGGAGCTTTCTTTTGTGTCTTCCCTCAGACCACGTTTTCCCATTATCTTCCCGTAACCCCTTTTCAGTCAACAAGTGAAGTTCTTCCAGCCCACAGAGGCAGTAACATCATCTTTTGTATCTCATCCTCTCCTTTGGCTATCTTTGAAGCAAAATATTTTAGTCCAGGCTTGAGAACCATTCTTTGTAGGCAGCTCCCATCTGGACTCCAGAACCTGGCCTAAGTGAGGTCAAAGGCTTTCCAGCAGATTTCTGAAAGGTTATTGCCAGGATGCGGGGTCTTCCCAGCCTGCTATAGGGAAAAGCATGGTAAGTCAAGGCTTATTGTTGGAGTCCTCATCTGTTAGCACATGGCTGGTATATCCATTTCAAGATCTCTGCTGGGAGTGGAGGTATCTATGTATGGATTAAGAGGACAAGGAACCTTCTTAGCTACTGTGTTCAAATACTGTTTTGAACAGTGCCTGCTATTCTTTATTGTTAGCCCCTCTAGGCAACCTACTCCCGAATCATCTTCTCTAGTACTAACAGGGTCTCTGGTGTTAAAAGCCTGCCTTCAATTCCCAGCTATCTCCAGTGACCTCCTGGCCTTGATGTTGGCTGTGATCTGCTGGTAGACCATGTGCCCTCAGCTGGCCAGCCTGGTTACTTGGGTTAGTTGACACAAATTAACCCTCCAAGGAGCAGGTGTTGATGACCTCAGTTTTCAGAGACCCTTGGTGTTTCCCTTACCAAGAACCCTTAGATCTATTCCTTCATCTCTCTTTGCCCTGGAAGATATCTTCCAGGAGCCCTATTTTCTGGAGCTGAACTGCACAGATTATAGCTGCTACTGTGGGAGAGGAAAAGAAGGCTCTTAGGCACAGGCTTTCTATTTCTCTCAAGCCAAACCAGTTCAAAATGAAAACTATCTAGCAAAATGAACTGCATTTCTATTTTCTCATGTCTGCCTGCCCTCCCTCACCCCTTAGAGTTATACCTGTTTCTAGCACATTAGAAGGGAAGGAAAGGAAAGCCTAGTAATAATAACCTCCTCCCCCCAACATGCCCTTCTGTGAAGGCCCCGGCTCTTGTTCAGTCTTTATCTCTTCTGCCCTAGACTCACTCAGCTTGGTATCCATCATCTTGAGTATTCCTCAACAGATTCATCTTGTGGGCTTAGATTCTAGATTCTCAGTTGAGGGCAAGGAGCCAGTTTCTCCAGGTTCCTGCTGATACTCCTGGAACGCAGTAGGGACAGCAGGCTGGGGGCCTCAGGAATGTGTGCGCCTGTTGCCTCCCTGGCAGGCTGGGGAAGAGTGAAAAAGGCTTAGTGCACTGAACCATAGGGAATGCTCATGACCAGTAGCATCATCTTCCAGGTAGTACTACCCTAGAAGTTAGTGAGTGTGAGACTGAGGTTGCTCAGAGTAGGTTTCTTCCACAGCCATTTAGAATTGCACATTCTAGACCAACCTTGTCCAGTATTTTTTCTGTATTTTAGCTTTTAGATTCTTTTGTTAAGGCAACAAGCTGAGAATTTGGCCCTACTGGGATCCATGTAGTGTGCACTAGCTGCTCTTTGTCCAAGGCCTTTATAAATGATTCAGTCATCCCATTGTCTATCCCTAACCCCACTCCCAGATTAAGACCATGGCAAGGGAAGAATTTGAGGTCAAGACTAAATCTGTGAATTAAAACTTATTTTTCCTCTGAGAGGGCATTTTGCTTCAGGCCTGGGCTATGTGAAGAACCAAAGCTGGCTACCAGAGTTAGAAGAGGCAGCATTAAATTTTAGGCCCAGAACACCCTGGCAGCAAGGTTTGCATAGTGTGTCCAGTAAGCTTGGGCCTACCTAGCTACTTCTGGGCCAGCCTGACTTCTGATGTTCACATTAGCACATACCTGAACCCCTCTGCTAAACACCAGCCCTGGTCTCCTGTGCAGGTTGGAATTTCAGCCCCGGGTTTGGGAAGAGAGAACTGAATGCCATGTCCTGGGGGTAATAAGGGGAATCAGAGCTCAGAGATCCTAAGATTGGCTGGAAACCTCTGATTCAGAGGATTTCCTTAAATAGTCCCCATCTACATGAAACTTCAGGCCCTGTAGTTATGTGTTGACTTTTTTAGCCAGCTTTTGTAGGACTGCCTTTAAGAACAGAAGGGGGTTTGGGATCCCAACCACTCAACAGACTGGATATCCCCCAAGATCAGGTTGGGTTTCCAGCTACGGACCTAGAAAGGTGAACAGAATCTTTCTCCTCACTGGTATTTCTTCCCAAATCATTTGCTTTTATTTTTCTAAGAACAAAAACTCTGGCTGTTTTCCATGTTCTCAGGGCCCCTGGGTAGACAGACAAAGTCTGATGATTTCAGAGCAGACATAGGCCAAAAAACCATGGCATTGAGTGTGCTGAGTCCAGACAAAATGATATTTATATACACATCCAAATTTGAAGAGAAAATGTATTTCTTTAGGTTTCAAACACTGTAATAGATATAAAGCAAAAATAAAAACCTGTTGCAAAGTTCTAAATTGTCTTTGGTTTGGATTGACCCTAAAGACTAGATTTTGGGGAAGTCAATGAGGAGAGAGGGTGTTTAAACTTGTAGCTTGACGGGGTGAAAAGAATTACACAAACCTGCTCCTGTCATAAAGTTTTTAAATCGGCTTTATTGAAATATAACTGACATGCAATAAATTGTACATATTACAGTTTGGTAAGTTAAGACATATATGCACCCATGAAACCATCACCACAATCAAGATAGTGAACATATCCATCACTTCCATAAGTTTCCACATGCCCCTTAAGAATCCCTCCTTCCTGCCACACCCCCAGCAACCACTGATGTGTGTTCTGTCACTGTAGTTTAGTTTGTATTTTCTAGAGTTTCTAATTTCATCAGCACTGCTCCACAGCCCTTTGAGCCTGCTGAGGTCAAATATTTAACAAAATCCTCCCTTCAGTTTAGATCAATTCCTAAAACAGAGATTACAGAAAAGCAGCCAAAACGTTGATTGCACCCACAAGGGAGGTTTTGGTGGACAGATAGTTTGTGTTTAAGTTTTAATTAGTTGCCAACATTTAAAAAAATAAATATCTGTTTTGAAAAATACTATCTGGGCCTGAGTTTGTGCTTGGCAGCAATCTGCAAGAGCTGCTCTGTGTTACTACAATCACCCCCACTGCCAATTGTCTCCCTGAGTCTGGCAGGTGCTAATATTGTTGCTATATATTGTTTTATAACAAGGGAGAAAGTAACTTCTTAACCCATATTTCTATCAAATTTTCTTACTCCTTGCCTGCCCACTCCACTCATATTACTACCCAGCTGGCCCCTGTAGGCCACTGTTGACCCTTCCTGCTACACCTTCCACCCCTTTCATGCACTTTTTTCTTGCTTATATTCTTTTCTCTGCCTAGAACACCCTCTTCCTTGTTGGATTTCCAATATGCTATTCTGGAAATAATCAGGGTCTTGGTTTCAAGAGACCTGGATTTCAAACCTTTTGAGACTCAGTTCCATCATTATACTATTGTTTCTCAATGTTACCTAGTAAGTATGAACTTTGGTGCTAACTAAGGGTTGGGGAAGACAAGACACAGAACTGCCCTGAATTCTCTTTAACTGAGACTTTGGGGAAAATAACAATCTTAAGAGCCCTAAAACAATGCCCGGTTAGAACAACAGTTCACAATATTCTCTACCCCCAGCCTGATTATATAGGCTATAGGACCAAAGCATTTAGCCAACAGTTCTTGCAAGATTCGCTGACTTGTAAGCAAAAAGTAATGTCAACATCTCACACCTCACAGCTTATGCTGTAACAGAGCTCCATCCAGACCTAGGGAGCTAGGACAGATTGCAGAGCACTGGGAAGGCTCTGAGGTGACCTTTGGGCAGGGCCTCAAAAGATTTTGGTTTTTGCCACAAAAGCATTTTGGCAGAGTAGCATCCGCAAAATTTTGAGAAATTCTGGAAATGGTAAAAATATAGATGGAGCAAAAAAGGCAGAGGAGATGGGGATGATTGGCTGGAAACTGGCAGACGCCAAACCACGTAAGTTTAAAATTCCAGGCGCATGGACTGTTGTTTTATTCCATTATCTACAGGTAATGGGGGAAAAGAATCACGATCTCATATTTGGAGGAAATTTTGGCTTTTTTCAACTTTAGACCCAATACGACTGGGACCTTGTCTGTAGCAACTGGACCAGGCAGAAAATTCTCATGAATCTGCCTGAGGCCAAATTCCCCCTGCAGGGACCCTCAGCCACTTCCTGAGGGACCGACTGCCAACCTTGTTCCCTGTGATAAGGGAAAAAATAACCTACTTTCACAAGTTACCTTTATTCTGCCTCAGAGAAAGCCTGCCACGGTTGCTATTTCTTCTGGGTAAAAGGCAGGGTTGCCAAGTAGTTATGATGGGTGCTGGTGTCAATTCCTTGTTTTGAGTTCCTACTTTTGAGTACTCAATACCGATGTGACCTTGGACAAGTTATCTAACCTTTGCCTCACCTCCTCTTGTGTAAAACGGGAATAACCAATAGCATTTATCTTGATGAGGCTCAAGCTCTCAGATATTGGGAAAGAGCTCAAAGAACTGCTATTGTTTTTTGTTTTTTTCCTTTTTGTCTCTTTTTTTGTGACCGGCAACGGATCGCAACCCTCAGTGTCGCGCCCGTACCGGACCGGGACCGGCAACGGGATCGCAACCCTCGGTGTTGCCCCCGCACCTCGCTCAGCCAGTGAGCGGCCGGTCTGTATGTGGGATCCGAACCCTCGGCGGGAGCGCCGCTGCGCTTTCCAAGCGGCGCACTGTAGGAGTGCGCCACCGGGCCGGCCCAGAACTGCTATTGTTAAAAGCCTCCATTAGAACAAGGGAATTGAGGCCCAGGGAAAGGAAAGAATGTCCAGCCACACAGCAAATTAGTAATGAAGTCAGAACTAGAATACGGTCTCCTGATTCTCAGCCCAGGACTATCCTTCGTACCGAGCCCTCAGAGTTCCTTGAGTCACAGAGTTCACAGTAAGAGGGGAAGGGTTGATGGACGCGTGCAGGAGAGAATAACCAAGCTCAAGGCTTTGGAGGCCCAATCACCGCTTCCGCGAGACAAAACCGAGGTTGACGAGGGTAACCGTGCAGAATGAGTGACTCCCTTCGGACCCCAGAGTACCTGGCTCCTAGGACTAGAGCCTCCTTCTATTGCATCTTGGGAGCTGTGGTCGCCCGGATGCATGGAGGGACGTGTAGTCCTTCCCCTCCCCCGCCTTTCCAACTCACCCGCCTCCAAGGCCGCCTTCGCTTCGTCTTTCCCAGCAAGCCCCGCGCCCGCGCCTCGCCATTGATTGGCTGAGGCGGGAGCAGGCGGCTCTGCCGGCAGTGGTTACCCAGGGTTTCCGGTGCGAGGCCAGAGCTGGGGGAAGCTGTCGGGCGTCGGCGGCGAAGTACGTACAGCGGCGGCTGACGGGACGGGACGGTCGGTGGGTCTGTGAGTCCCGACGCTCTCGGCCGGGAGGGGGCGGGAGTCGAGCGTCCCGCCACGTCAGTCTCCGGCCCCGAGCCAATCCGGCGCTCGGCCTGCGGTGAGGGGGCCGTGTTGAGCCGGGAAGTGGCTCCGGGGAAAAAGGAGGTCGCTTGCCTCACCCGCTCCAGGGACAGCGCCCCGATAACCTCCCCGCGCACGCCAGACTCCCCTGACCGGCCGGAGACCGGGAGGACCGTTGGCCCCCGCCGGCGAAGGGCGGCCAAGTTGTTAGTTTTAAGCAGCTTTGTGTGCCGGGTGTTGGGATTTCTCATCCAGGCTGCAAGGAATTTCGAACTCTGGAAAATAGCAACTGTGTTTCTAAAGGATCCGCTTCTAACCTAGCATTGCAGATCACAATGAAGAACCAAGACAAAAAGAACGGGGCTGCCAAACAGTCCAACCCCAAAAGCAGCCCGGGGCAACCGGAAGCAGGACCAGAGGGAGCCCACGGGCCGCCCACCCAGTCGGCTCCTGCGACGGAAGCTGAAGGTTCCGCCAGCCAGGCTCCGGGCAAGACGGAGGGTGTGTGCCAGCTCTGCGTGTCCAGCGGGCAGGGGGAGGAGTTTTGGTCCCGGCCTAGCTTCTTTAGGGAGAGGGTGAGGCCACTGCTTATCCGGGAAGGAAACGTAGAATGAGAGGCCAGTGCAGAGTCTGTGAGATCCCCACGGTTTCCTGGGGAGTTGGTGGAGCCTCACACTCTAAACATAGGAACAGGACTCTTGAGAGAAGGCTCTGAGAGAATAAAATAAAGTGGCAGTCAAATGGGACACCCAAGCAGCAAATCCAAGTCCCATTAGAAACACCTCAGTAGCTGCCCTTCATATCTGAGGCATTTCTTGAACTATCTGAATGGCAAGAAATGTCCTTTGGGAGGAAGGAGGTGGACTAGAAGTTGAGCTCCTGCTACTCGCCAGGCCTATGTGCCGGATGCTTTACATGCTTGACTTTTATGCCCGTAACAAACATATCTGGGTGGCAGTGAGAAAAATTTATATCATCTTAAAAGAAAGTAAACTGAGTCTTAAAGAAGTTAGGCAACTACAACTACGATTTGTCAATTAAAAACGTTTTGAGAGGGCCGGCCCGTGGCTCACTCGGGAGAGTGTGGTGCTGATAACACCAAGGCCACGGGTTCGGATCCCATATAGGGATGGCCGGTTCGCTCACTGGCTGAGCGTGGTGCTGACAACACCAAGTCAAGGGTTAAGATCCCCTTACCAGTCATCTTTTTGG
>NW_007727759.1:245817-266362 GCF_000696425.1 Galeopterus variegatus | reverse complement strand
ATAAGCCATAATTTATCATAGGAAATATCAATTGCCAGATGCATCATTATTTTACACACCATTAAGAAAGAAAAACAGGGGGCCGCCCTGTGGCTCACTCGGTAGAGTGCAGTGCTGATAACACCAAGGCCACGGGTTCGGATCCCATATAGGGATGGCCGGTTCGCTCACTGGCTGAGCGTGGTGCTGACAACACCAAGTCAAGGGTTAAGATCCCCTTACCAGTCATCTTTTTAAAAAATAAAAAAATTTAAAAAAAACGTTTTGAGTCTAAATTCTGACATGAACTTAGATTAGCTGAATTATACTCCATTCTTATTTGTCAGTTTTCATTTTTTAAAAAAAGAAGAAGATAGGCTACATTTAACCCAAACCAGTGGTATAACTATCTTATTTCTCACCCTACTCCTCATCCTCTCCTGCTGTAGTGGCTCAAGCTAAAACTGTTCAGACTGGGGCCCTCCGTGATGTCTCTGAGGAGCTGAGCCGCCAGCTGGAAGACATATTGAGTACTTACTGTGTGGACAACAATCAGGGGGGCCCAGGTGATGATGGGGCACAGGGTGAGCCCACTGAACCTGAAGATGCAGAGAAGTCCCGAGCCTATGCTGCAAGGAATGGGGAGCCTGAGCCAGTGACCCCAGTAGTGAATGGTGAGAAGGAGACCTCCAAGGGAGAACCAAGCACGGAAGAGATCCGCACAAGTGATGAGGTTGGAGAGCGAGACCACCGAAGACCACAGGAGAAGAAGAAAGCCAAGGGTCTGGGTGAGCAGAGGGTAGCTCCTTGTGAGGCTGGTGAGGGGAGGGAGTTTGGACCTGAATTCAGAGACTGTACTTCTCAGAGCAGTGAGTCATCCCAGTTTAATCCAAGCCAAAGGTGTGGGGACCACAGCATAAAGATGTTCGGGTTGTTCACTGCACCTGGCCTTTGGAGCAAGTGGGGATTGAAATCCAGCCTTCTCTCATTGAGAAAATGAAGAGCAGGAGGCTTGGGTGGGTACCTGTGCCAGCTAGCACCACTTCTAACCTGTGTGACCTTGGGCATGTCCTTTCCCCTCTCTGGGTCTTAGTTTCTAGTTCTCTACAGTAGGAGAGTTGGATTAGGCCAGAGTTTAAAACTCAGATGTCTACATTAGCCAGGGGGTCCCATGAGGACCAAGAGAGGGCCTACTTTATCCAGAAGGTTGACTGACACGAGGCCAGTTAAGAGCATGGAAAACTATAGGCTGAATGCAACCAGGATTTTCTACTTCTTTTTTTAAAGATGACCGGTAAGGGGATCTTAACCCTTGACTTGGTATTGACAGCACCATGCTCACCCAGTGAGCTAACCGGCCATCCCTATATGTAATCCGAACCCGGGGCCTTGGTGTTATGAGCACCACACTCTCCCAAGTGAGCCACGGGCCGGCCCAGCAACCAGGATTTTCTTTCTTTCTTTTGCGGGGGCAGCTGGACAGTATGCAGTAATCCAAACCCTTGACCTTGATGTTATCAGCACCATGCTTTAACCAAATGAGCTAACCAACAAGCCCTTTTTCTAGAGTTATGTGAAATCTCAAAATTTTTAATAGTTGTCAACTGAAATGGAAGCAACCAAACCAGACTCACCCTTGGGTTAGATTTCACCTATGTGCCAGTGATCTGCAGTCTCCATGCTGATTTCTCAGTGCCTTCCAGGGCTGACGCTTCAGGAGCCTGGTCTGTGTACAGCAGCCTGCCGGGGAGGCAGAGGGAAGGCTCCCTGACTCATGCACAGGCAGTAGGGAAAAGGCATTGACGTCATTTGACAGCCAGCTGTGTATGTGTTCAAGAATTTAGGTTAGGTGACATTAAAACCATGTCCTAGTCCCTATTCCTCCAACCTATCATCCTAATTTAAAGAGAGACTTTTTTTTTTATCTTAGGATCACATATATTGAAGGAATATTCATTTCAAAGTTTACTGTAAGGAGTCAGCCATTTGTTTAATGAGCATTTATTGAGCATTTGCTCTATGGTGGCTCTATAGACAGTACTGGGGCTACAACAATAAGCAGGATTGAGTTAGTCCCAGCCCTCATGAAGCACCTAGTTTGGCAAGGAAGGCAGCCAGTTTAACAAAGAAAATATAAAATATGATAGGGGAGGTCTGCCAAAACACTCATGAATGTGGGCCCAGGCCTGGAAGGGGGCCACCAGAGAAGGGCGTGCATGCCTTTGGTCCCTGTATTTTGCAGGAAAGGAGATCACGTTGCTGATGCAGACATTGAACACGCTGAGTACCCCAGAAGAGAAACTGGCAGCCCTGTGCAAGAAGTATGCTGAACTGGTCAGTTACCCCCTTCGCTGGCACCCTCCCTGCCCTTGGAAAGTCAGCAGGCCACCTGGAGTGGGGTTGGGGGTGCAGGGGCAGGTGGGTGTCTTAATTCCTGTTCAACCCTTGTCTGAACCTTTCCCCTATCTGTGAAATGGGGAGTCAATTCCCAGCCAGACTCTTCAGGGCTGACAGTAAGAGGAGAAACTGCACGTTATTTGAAAGAAATTTCTCAGAGAGTGATTCCAGAGTGGTAGAGCCCTAGCTCCTGACCTGAGTCCACATAATATGTCATCTTGCCCCTGTGTGCTTCTGTATGCATCTGCCCAAAATACGGAGGTGCATAGTGCCATTATCATGCTTAATAAAATTAACACCAGTTACTTGATACTTTTTTTTTTCCTTTTACGCCAGAGCGTTCTTCCTCTCACTGCCTCCCTTTTTTCCCCCATGACATTGACTTATTGCAGAAATCAGATGAGTTGTCCTGTATGATGCCCCACTTCTAGTTTTGTCTTCTTTGTGGTAGCATTTAACTTGTTCCTTTACCTCCTTAGTTCCTGTAAGTAAAGTGGACGTTAGCAGAGCTTAACTCAATTTAGATTCAACTTTCTTGACAAGAATTCTTTGTAGGTAGTACTCTATTTTTTTTAATTGGCAGCTGGCCAGTATAGGGATCGAACCCTGGACCCGGTGTTATCAGCACCATATTCTAACCAAGTGAGCTAACTGGCCAGCCCAGAAGTCTATACTTCATACTCTATTACAAGAAATACAAAGTGTGGTCGTCCCACTTTTAGTGTTTTAACATTTTTCATTGGGGGGGGGGCTGGGGAGGGTGCCAACCCATCTCCATTGTCATGTTCCCCATCAGAATTTGAATTAACAGATTCGTCCATTGATGGTCATTGCCTAATTATTTATTTTCAAATTCTTTCATTCCATCCACATTTATTACCTGATATTCTCCTGGAAGGAACTTTTCTCATTTGTAAAATGGGGGAAATCATACCTGCCTAATGAGATTATGGTAAGGATTAAATAAAGGTAATAAAGAAGATAACCACCCTTTTAGAATGATCCAGCCAGGGAAAGATTGCTGATGTAAGAGAGGAGGAAGTGAGTTGCTGGAGTGATGTTCTGAGTACATGTGGGGAGCTGCGGCCCAGGGCACAAGGAGAGGGCTCAGCCTTGGCCAGAGCACGGCTCAGTCCCTGTGGCTGGAGGAGAGGACAAGGGCAGGTGGACTGGCGGATATAGGGCTTGTGTCCCTGCTACTCTGGTTTTTTTCTGTATTCACAGGGAAATGGGTGAGACAGTGGTAGTTGGGGCAGGCGAGATTTTTAAAGAGGAGGCAAAAGAGTTATCTGGAAGAGGAGGAGTGTGAGTAGCATGAGAAATTTAGTCGGATTGCTGGGCCGATATGGGTATTCCTAAAATTGGTAGTCATGAATTTAATTTCAAGCAGGCTTGCTTCAATGCTAGTCTGGGGTCAGCAGGAAGGTAGGTGCTTTATCAGGGTTGATATTTTGCTGGGAGAAGGACCAAGAGAGTTGAGGGTATAAGAAATTTAAGCCAGGTATTCAAAGGGGGGTTGAAGCAGAGTAAAATGATGGTTGGGTTGATGGTTTGGAGATCTGATAGGGTAAGAGGCTTTTTGGGGACCTTGGATATTGGTGGGAATGAGCTAGAAAAATGAGTGATGGTGGTGCTGGCTAGAGCTGCTGGAAATTGAGATAATAGGTACAGTTCCAAGTAGTGACAAAGTCTAGACCTGCACTGTCCAGGACACTTGCTAATTGATGTGCAGGTCATCTGGATTTGGATGTGCTGTAAGTGTAAGATATACATCAGATTTCAAAGCCCTAAGACAAAAGAATGTAAAACATCTTAATTAATTATTTATATTGATTCCATGTTGAAATTTAATATTTTAGATATTGTATTAAATAAATTATTAAAATTCATTTTATTGATTCTTTTTTAATGTGGCTGCTAGAAGTTTTTAAATTACGTATGTGGATTGCATTATATTTCCACTATACAGAGCTGGATAGGAGCGTGGGAGGGGAGCTGAGCTGGGGACAAGAGTGGTTTGTGGAAGAGGTTAAGGACTGTGAGGCCAGGGAGTCAGGAAGATTGACTGTTGATATTGAAATGGCCATGAATGATAATAGGAGTGTGTGGGATGGGGGGAAAAAGAAAAGGAATGTGTGGGAGAGAGCAGTGGAGAACCAGTGCTAAATCTTTGAAGGAATGAAAAGGGGTAAGGGGGGGTCTGTTAATGGATACAAGGAAGGGGAGCAGGTAGTCTCATCCCTAGGGTATGAGGGTCCAGAGAGTTGGGGCAGTGCAGTGGTCTGAAGTATCTGGAAAGCTTTGTCTCTGGAGTCAGAGCTGGGATCTTCTGGCTGTGTGACCCCTGCTTGTCCTGAGAGTCCATTTCTGTGTCCCTAAGACGGGGTCCCTGGAGTTAATGGGAGGAGCATGTAAAACACCAGCACAGTGTCAGTCCTGGCCTGAGCTACTATGGCTGGAGTCAGGGGAGAGGGCACTCAGAAGACCTGGGAGTCACATAGGATCCCCATGAGGAGAGCCCCACAGGGCACTTACCCTTCCTCCCTGTCCCTAGCTGGAGGAGCACCGGAACTCTCAGAAGCAGATGAAGCTCCTGCAGAAAAAGCAGAGCCAGCTGATACAGGAGAAAGACCACCTGCGTGGTGAGCACAGCAAGGCCGTCCTGGCCCGCAGCAAGCTCGAGAGCCTGTGCCGCGAGCTGCAGCGGCACAACCGCTCCCTCAAGGTAGGCCGGCGGGCGCCCTGCAACTGGCGACTCTAGTCTTACCTTTGATTTCTACTTATCTTTGGTGGGCTTTTCCCCAGAAAAAGTAGTACAGGCTTGCGGTGTAGAAATACATTTCCCCAATAGTTCCCTACAGGTAGAGAACTACTTGTAGCCATTGACATGTACTTGCACTGGATAAGGTAAAGGCAAAAGTGCACCCAAAATGCAGTGGCCTCAGTAGTTCTCAATTAAATAGCAGTCCCCAGTAAGTGGAGGTCCAGCCTGACCAGCAGTTCTTGTCCCATTGGTTGGTCATTCAGGAGCCTGGGTCCTTCCTCTGTCCTGCTTCTCCTAGGGTGATGTCAGTCCAAGGTTAAAGTCTGCTCACTGTAGTGACCTATAGATGGTTTTTGCAAGCATGTCCTTGCAAGTTTATATATTACTTATAAAATTTGAATCCATGGGGCCGACCTGGTGGCGCACTGGAAAGTGTGCCGCTTGGGAGCGCGGTGGCGCTCCTGCCGAGGGTTCGGATCCTATGTGGTGACCGGTTCCCGTTCACTGGCTGAGCATGGCGCGGGCGTGACGCTGAGGGTTGTGATCCCATTGCCGGTCCCCGGTATGGGCGCGGTGGCGCTCCTGCCGAGGGTTCGGATCCTATGTGGTGACCGGTTCCCGTTCACTGGCTGAGCGTGGCGCGGGCGTGACGCTGAGGGTTGTGATCCCATTGCCGGTCCCCGGTATGGGCGCTACACCGAGGGTTGCAATCCTGTTACCGGCCAGTAAAAAAGACAAAAAAGAAAAAAAATTGAATCCATGAATATATAGTATTTTACAACTTGTTTCGCTCATTTTTAATTAATAAGTACTTGTCTTTCAAAACATTATAAATTTGGGGCTGCCCGGTTAGCTCAGTTGGTTAGAGCGTGATGTTGATAACACCAAGGTCAAGGGTTCGGATCCCTGTACTGGCCAGCTGCAAAAACAATTACAAATTTAATATTAAATTTGTTAAAGGTGACAAAAGTTTATAAAATATTAAAGGTACTATTTGCCCACACTCCTCAACCCCAGTGCCCAGCAGAAACTCCTGTGAAGTAAACCTACTTATTTGTAAGTTTAAGTGCAGTCTTCTAGCTTTTTTCTTTGTATGTAAAAATCTTACATACAGTTTTTTTAAATGGAATTATTGTATGTTTACTGTTTCACATCTTATTTCTTTTTCTCACTTTATATAATGCCTTATCTTTCCCTATCAGTATATGTAGAGCTATCTCATTCTTTTTAAGCATTGATATATGGATATACTGTATTTTTATCAGTTCCCTAGTTAAGGGATTTTTTGGTTTCCAACTTTTCACTATATAGAGCTGCAGTGAAAGTTCTTGTTATACTTGTATATATCCCTGGCCAATTAAATAGACTTTAGCTGTAGGATAAATCTCAAAAGTGAAATGGCTGGGTCAAAGAGTATGTAGATTTTTCTTTTTTCTTTTTTTTTTTTTTTCTTTTGGTGGCTGGCCTCTATAGGGATTGAACCTGGACTTTGTTATCAGCACTATACTCTAATCGACTGTGCTAACTAGACAGCCCCAAATTTTAATATTTTGCCAGATCGCCTTCCAAAAAGGAGGCAGTGTGCACCCTATCAACAATGTCTGACTGCCTAATTCTGCACAACCTTACCAACCTTGGGTATTACTAAATTTTAACAAATTAGTCTCTTGGGGTTTGGGGGAGAGGTGAAAGCTCATTAAAACAAAAATACTTAATTTGTAATCTGAAAGAAAAGGCTTCAGGAGATGCCATTGCTTCAGCATGGCACATACACGTGTGCCTGCATTTTTCTAGGAAGAGACTCTTACTTGATGTCACCTGATAAACAGAGGGGTCCATCAGGAGCCTGGCTACTCCTCACTTTGGGAGCAGGCAGGGCTATTGTCAGAGACTGTCATGGACTTGTTGGGGGAGCCTTGGGAGGCTGGTTGGGGAACAGTGGATCATGCACTGGGGCTGACTTCTCTGCCCAGGAAGAAGGTGTGCAGCGGGCCCGGGAGGAGGAGGAGAAGCGCAAGGAGGTGACTTCACACTTCCAGGTGACACTGAATGACATTCAGCTGCAGATGGAACAGCACAACGAGCGCAACTCCAAGCTGCGCCAAGAGAACATGGAGCTGGCCGAGAGGCTCAAGAAGCTGATTGAACAGTATGAGCTACGAGAGGAGGTAAGGTGGTCACAGAAACAATCGTGGCTGGGGGATTGGGAGGGGCCGGACTTGTGGTCAGTGGTGGACTCCAGGGGCTGTGTCCACTGATTCCTTGCTAATCTGCTGTTCCTGCCACTTGAAAGAGTAGGATGTCACTGCCTTGGCTGGCATTGGCTACTACCCCAGGCATTCAAATCTTTGGGGCCTCCATGCTGTCACTTTGCTGTGTTGGGCCTCTGTTCTCTTGTCATTCGAAGGGAGACCTGCAGCTACCTTACAGGCTGGCAGAGGACCTACTCTGGACAAGGCACTAGGGGTGTGGTGGTGGTTGATATGGGCAGGACCTAGAGGGGACTCCCCTGACCCACCCCTCCCATCCTCTGGGAACAAGGCTGCTTGTGATACATTTGGTTTAAGGGAGGCTGGTTTGGTTCTTGTCCCTCAGCACCGAGAGACATGAGACTTCCCGGACCAGTAGAGTGAGGCACTAAGTTCAAGAACCTGAGGACCCTCTTTCTCACTCCTGTTCTTCCCCACAAGGCAAAAAAGTACTTGGTACTCCCTGTGGAGGAGGACATGTGGGTCTGCCAGGCCCTGCTGCTTTTCATTTACAGCCTTCCCTAGACAGATTCAGGCACTCCCTTCCTGCCGCCTGAACCTTAGATAACAGGCACCTGGAACTCATCATGTCCCCAACTGAACTTGTCTTCAAGGCGCCTTCCCTTCCCCATCCAAAAATAAGTTAAATTCCCCACATCCCTTAGTAAGTCCAGTTGATTTTACCTTTGAAGTAGCACTTGAGTCCACCACCTTCTCTCATCCCTGCTCTGTCTCCTGGCTTAGGTCCCCAGGGCTCCTGCAGAAGTCAGGACAGCCTTTCCTTGGGTTGCATATGTCTAGTCGTCACTTGTAGATAAGGCACATCTCTGCCAGTTTAGCTAAGCTGTTGTGTTTGTAGAAGCATTATTTTTGCTCTTTTTTCCCATTTACATTGGCTGCCAGCCCCGCGGGCTGATCAGTCCTGGGGCTGGAGGTTTGAGTGTATTTATTGCTTGGCTTCTTGGCAACTGATTCCATCCATCCTGGCTTATCCAGGTCTGACTCACTGGGAGAAAAACGAGGTGAGGTTGGGAAGTTGACCTTCCAGGGACTTGGGGCCCATGTCCTATAGTACACATGGGAGTCCAGCATGTCAGATTGAGATGGGAGGCTGGGCAGGGTGTCTTGGTCTCTGCAGATTGGACCTCCCTGAGAAAGGAAGCTCCTGACAAGCGGACACCTCCCACTGTCTTTCCTGCAGCATATTGACAAAGTCTTCAAACACAAGGACCTGCAGCAGCAGCTGGTGGATGCCAAGCTCCAGCAGGCCCAGGAGATGCTGAAGGAGGCAGAGGAACGGCACCAGCGAGAGAAGGATTTTGTGAGGCTCAGGCCCCGAGGTTGGGGTGTGGGAAGAGGTGGGGTGGGTCTTGGCTCAGCTCATAGTCAGGTTGGTATGGGAGAGATTGCTGTCTGGCCAGACCAGGCACTGTTTCCTCAGACACTCGTCTGACAGTAGGAAGCCCGAGTAGGTCTGGTGCTTGTGGCTAAAAAAAGCCAAACACAGCCCCTGCAGGCTTCTGACAGAGTCTGGGGTCCTGTCTTGGAAATAGCTCCTAAAAGAAGCAGTGGAGTCCCAGAGGATGTGTGAGCTGATGAAGCAGCAGGAGACCCACCTGAAGCAGCAGGTGAGATGGTTTATTAACCTGACCCTGTGCCTCCAAGGTCCCCTCACTGGCCCTGTCCTGTGGGGGAGTGAAATGGTACCCTCATTCTAGGACCAGCTCTGCCCAGACTGCTGTGTGATCTTGGCTAAGCCTTTGTTCTCTCTTGATCTGCCCAGCACCGATGTGACAAGTAGCTATAGGTGTGCTCAGAGGACTTCATTCTAGCTCGGAACTGTTGGGTTGCTTTTGAGAAGGTGGGATCAGAACAGTTGTTTTTAACTACATAAATTATACTTGATTCTGGAAAAAAAAAAAAAAGCAAAAGTAAACATAAAAGCAAAATATAAATAACCCCAAATTCTACTTTCCAGGCTTAGCATTTTGGATTATATCCTTCCAAATATACAGTTTTTGTTTTGTCGTGAGGAAAAATGGTATCTCAATAGAATTGTTGTGTCAAAAGGCCAAGAAGGGGTCTGAGTGTATGGACCAGAGGTGTCTTCCAGAGAATCCCACTCTTACCTGTGGGCTTCTTTCTTACCCAGCTTGCCCTATACACAGAGAAGTTTGAGGAGTTCCAGAACACACTTTCCAAAAGCAGCGAGGTATTCACCACATTCAAACAGGAGATGGAAAAGGTAAGGGTGTTCTGGGCCGGCTGGGGCTACTGGGCACAGGCTACTTCATTCAGGCTTGAACACTGGGCCTGCCTTCAGGAAGTCCCCATCCCGGGAGTGCCTCGCAGGAGCTGTTTGCAGTAATTGTGATTGATACTAAGGGTGGGGCTGTTAAGAAGGATCACAGTCTTTCCCCTTCTCAAAGCATCAGTGGTGTGTGCAACCTCCAGGTTGTACTGGAGAAGGGGCAGTCTTGTCATTTCTTGTTATGGTGGTGGACATTTAATTTAAGACTTCCTTGGTGGTAAGTCCCCACGTTGGAGACAGCGCAAGTCTGACCGTTTCACTCCATCTGTCATGTAACCCAGATGACTAAGAAGATAAAGAAGCTGGAGAAGGAAACTACCATGTACCGGTCCCGGTGGGAGAGCAGCAACAAGGCCCTGCTTGAGATGGCTGAGGAGGTGGGCTGAGTGGGATCTGCACCCGGGGTTGGGGTGTGCTGTTACTGCCTGTCCAGCCCTTTCCTGTACATTCTACACAGCATGAGGTGGAGCTTGGATTAACACATGTCTGTCCAAGTTCAAAGGCAGTGCCAACTGTCTCCCTGTGGGAGGTGGGGAGCCCGGTGGTAGGTCTCCAGTAGCAAAGGGAGCAAATGGAAGAAAGGAATAAAGGAGCGGAAAAAACCAAGGGTGCCAATGAAGTACCTGGTTTGTATGCAAAGTAGCTCAGATAATCTGTGATTTCATGGCTTGCAACATAGAATAAAGGAATTAACACTGATGGAGCAGCAACTGCAAGCCAGACCTTGCCGAACATTTTAGATAAGCTGGTTCATTGAACCTTTTCTTGAGATTTGAGGATGGTGTTAGCAGTCCTGTTTACAGATGAGATAGTCTCAAAAACCAGGTACTTTGCCAAGTTCATCTGATAGATAAATGGAGGAGTACATTGACCTCTAAGCCATACCCCCTCTTTGTACCGCATTGCCCACAACTGAGAACCAAGTCATGGCATAAATCAGGACTGTTGACTAGAAGGGGCTAGCTCTTTGACTCTGGTCTGCTCCCAGCCTTGTTAAAGTGAGTGTTTTCCACCACATGGTAGCATTGGAGGGGGGCCGGGGGTTTGATGGGATGGCACTTAAAGGCCCCATTTCTCTCCCTAGAAAACACTCCGGGACAAAGAGCTGGAGGGCCTACAGGTGAAAATCCAGCGGCTGGAGAAGCTGTGCCGGGCACTGCAGACAGAGCGCAATGACCTGAACAAGAGAGTACAGGACCTGAGTGCAGGTGGCCAGGGCCCCCTCACTGACAGCGTCCCTGAGCGGAGGCCAGAGGCTGTTGCTGCCTTCAAGGAGCAGGGTGGTGAGGAGCCAGGAGCCCGAGCACCCGGCTCCCCCAGGGCCACAGAAGCTCCTTGCTGCCCAGGGGCACTGAGCACAGAAGCATCAGGCCAAACAGGTCCACAGGAGGCCACCTCTGCCACTGCCTAGAGAGCCTGGTGCTTGGGGCATGCTGGGAAGGGAGCAGGCAGCCCAGCCAGGCCTGGCCCATACAAGGCTCCCACGCTAAGTAGTCCAGTGCCAAGGCCAGGCTCTTCTGACTTGGCTGGCATCTGACACAATTTTGGATTTTGTGGGTCCCTTTTACATACATATGGCATATGTGCAAGGCCTCATACATTTTATATCTAAGTGTACAGTGGGCTTGCTTTGGGGGTGGGAATGTGTACAGATGAAGTCAGTGGCTCCTCTGTGGGCCTGAAGTCTTAAGAGGAGCTGTCATCTGTAGGTGCCATCACAGTGAGTTGGCAGGACAAGTGGCTTGAACATTTCTCTGCCTGATTTGAGGCTCAGACCCCTCCTAGCCCTTCAGAGCTCGTGACAAGGGATACACCCAGGCCTTGACTGCATTTCTCTTGTGAGCAGGGCTTGGGCAGCTCGGGTTCTCCTAGCTCCCCTGGAGGCTCCTTTTGACCTGGAAAAAGTTTTGGCAGGGTGCTTGGAACTGGTGATTGACTGCTTTCCTGCCTAGTACTAGGGACATGGAGAATGTTTCTGGGTGGGATGATGCTCTCATCGGGAGCCCCTTGGGCACCATGTCCCCTGCCCTCCAGTAGTGCCAGGACCAGGCCAATGATGCTTCTCAGTAGCCTTATCATTCACAGGTGCCTCTCTAGCCTGCACAAATGATTGACAAGAGATCACCCAAAGGATTCTTTCTGAAGTTTGTGGGTTTTGTTTTGTTTTGTTTGTTTTGTTTGCACATGGCAGTTTGTACTGAAAGTCTTCTAGGAAGGAAGAAGGGTGCTGTAGCAGTGGTGCCTGCGTGCCTGGCCTCCAGTGTCCCACTCCCCTCACCACCCCACCTGGCTCCTTTGCTGTGTTGGTGCTGAGGTTTCCTGTTCGATGAGATCGGATTGTTCGTAGCAAAAGGAAGGAAAAGGCTTGTGATGGCTTTGCCATAAGCTTGCCTATGGGTTTCAATCCTGGTAGGCCACCAGTGATTCCCATCACCACCATCTCCATGTAGCACTTGCCAGTCCCCAGGTCCAGCTACCCCCTTGGCTTTATAGATCTGTTTCTGCTTCCTGCCTCCTCCCTTTATGTGTTTCTGCCCCCTGAATCCTTAAGGTTTGCCCTGGTTCTGTTTCCTGGTACCTCCTTTCCCAAGAAATAAGAGTACTCCTTGGCATTCCACTTCCTGTGTGGAAGCCCCCAGCTGTTGTCTGATAGGTAAGGAGTGAAACTCGGCAATTGACTGAGGGCTGGCCAGGTAGATCAGTTGGTTAGAGCTTGCTGTTGTAACACCAAGGTCAAGAGTTTGGATCTGTGTACCAGCCAGCTGCCAAAAAAAAGGAAAATTGAGCCCCAGAAACTCACAAAATGATTGTAGACAGACGGTTTTGTCTTCCCCCACACCCAGTACATACTACCATGTACTGTGCATAGCTATTCTATACACTACAAGCTCTGCTGGTTGCAAAATTGTCAGGAGATTAGCCAGTCTTTGTTCAGAGCAGTTTTCTGGGACGACAGAATGAGTCTTGGATTGGGAAGCATCTCTAGCTGGGCCTCCACTTCAGTGTAGCTGAGGGAGTCACAGACCAAGATGGATAGGATGGTTGGGGTTTTGTTTCTTTTGTATTTCTTTGAAGCGAATTCATTGTTTTACACATCCCTTCATCTTCCACAACTAGCCCACTCTTTCAGCCCTTAACTTAAATCCTTCACATAAATAGGTTCATGAAGGATGTTAAGTCCTCCTGAGTCATGTTGTGACTTAGACCAGAGATGGCAGATGAATAGCACATGTTTCCTCCTGCCCCCATGGCAGGCACCACTAATCCACTTCAGAGCATTTCCTGCTAATCCCTGGTATATCTTTACTTCACATCAGGATGCCCCCAGCAGCGGTATGGGTCTTGAGACTTATTTGCCATCCCTGGCTGAGATACTGCTCTCCTGTGGAGAAGTGTTTTTCAAGATTTTTTCTTCTCTTCTGAAATCCCTGTGTTTGGAACGGTCCCTGCCTCTTCCTCCTCTAGCCCGTGTCAGGCTGAGGTACAAGAACTGCCAACCCCACAGAGGATTTGCTAGGCTCCAGAGCTACAGGGAGGAGGCATCTGCTTGCTTCCTTGAAGAGAGTGGAAGGGCCTACAGTGGCCCACATAATTGCCTGCCTCACTTCAGCTACCTCTTAAAGTCCATGAGGGTTGGGGCTGTTGGGCCCCAGTTTGGTGGGATGGAAGGCTCCAGTGGGCAGGTGGCCCCAGGCAGGGCAGAACCTTTGCACTCAGCAGCTCCATCATTCCGTAGGCATCCAGGCCAGTGTGTAGATGGGGATCCCTTTCTTTCTCTTCCTCGCCGTTGACCAAATCATACCAATCACTACATCTGCTCTGCTCACTCTGCTTTCCGAAGTCAGCCCAGGCCCTGGGCCAGATGCAGGGGAGACGGCCTATCCATGAGTGAAGGCCAGTGCCTTCCTCACACAGGCAGGTCTCGTGTACATGACCTCAGACTTAGGACCAAGAGCTGTGCTGGTTTCTTGGATTGCTAGCTTTTCCTCCAGGGGACCATAGCAGGTGAAGCTCATAGGCCAGAGCCCCCGGCTCTGCTAACAGCAGCTTATGTTCAGGACCTTATCCAGCTGAGAGCTTCGTGTATGACAGGTTCTGAGAGGTGTCAGCAGCACTTTCTTTTTATTTGTTGTTTGTTTTCCATGAGGTTTTTGGACCATGGGCTGAGCTCAGGCACTTTCTGTAAAAGAATATTATTTCTGTAAAGATGGTTATTTAACCCTTCTCAACCCCATCATGGAGGCCCTGCTGAGGGCTGGCCAAGAGGCCAGTGGAACTGCTCTGGTGTCTTTGGGGGAGGGCTGAGCCCCGCTGAGCTGATTCTCCAGCTGCTGCTCCAGCCTTCCCACCTTGCACAGTACAGAGGTGGTCACCCCAGCGACAGCCGGGCACCTGCCTGCTCCTCTCACCCTGTCTGGTGGAGGGGGGCTGCCTTCTGTCCCTGTAACTGCTTTCTTTATGGCCCAGTCTGGCCACCCAGACTTGTTTGAAGCTGTGCTGACAGCTTTGTTGTCTCCTTTTGGTATTCACAACAGCCAGGGACTTGATTTTGGTGTATTTTAAACCACATTAAATAAAGAGTCTGTTGCCTTACTTGTTTCTCTCCTGTCCTGTGTGGTCATCTGATGCTTCTGGATCTATCCCGTCCCTTCAGTCTTCACTGACTTGTCTAGATCTGCTGCAAAATGACCATGGCTATGCCTTGGCATCCTACATCTTCCAGGGTGCCTTCCTGCCTTCCAGCAGTCACCACAGACTGGGGACACTGGCAGATTTACTTGAGCTGCCTGAGTGGAGCCCTTGGCAAAGTTGGAAAGATGCTCATATACTTGAGAGCATCTTTCACTCCAAAAAATTGATTTCTTTCCCTCAAAAAGAAAAAAAAGTCCCTTGCCTCTGGTGTGTCACAGTCTAACAAAGGGGAAAAGTACTTTAAGGCATAGAAAGGTCAGTGGTGCTATGGGAACAGAGAGGAGGCCTTTGCTCCCTTCAGCAAGGGGAAAGCAGAAACCTGGAAGGGCCTTCTGACTCAAAGGGCAGGTAGAAGTTTAACAACTTCATTTAGTAATGAAGTGGTTTACCTGGGAATACAGGTGCTCAGGAGGGAATGAGGTTAGGGCTAAGGGCTTGTGTACCAGGCTGAGGGACTCGGGCTAGATCTAGAGGGCAGGGGGGAACCACTGAAGGTGTTGAAATAGGAGATTGGGGGCTGGCCATTTCGCTCAGGTGGTTAGAGTGCAACCTTATAACACCAAGGTCATGAGTTCTGATCCCCATACTGGCCAGCCACCAAAAAAGTAAAAAATAGGAAATCTATAGTGTCAATGAGTAAGGCAAAAGGCAGGAAGACCAAAGAGCTAGGCATAGGCCAGTTGAGGCCCAGATTAAGATGAGTGGACACTCTCATCACTGCTATTTGGGTATGTGCCATGAGCAGCAACCTTGATTTCACATATTTCTAGACAAGCACATTCTCCGTTCAGTTCTGTTTGCCCACCTCAAGCCTGGGTATTCAAGCTGAGGCTCCTGTATGGGAGACATCCTACTGGTGGCCTTGCCCAGCACTCTGTTCTCTCTGGGGCATGTGTTGGTCTGCACAAAGGATGGTATGTGGCGAATGCCCAACCAGTGGCAGAGACAACCCAAGTGCTCTCCCTTCCAGACATCCACAGGTAGATGTGTCCACACACTGGCTGTGACGGTCCCAGCAGAACTGCTAACCCTGATGGATTGGTACTTTTCTGTGCTGGCCACATTCGTTCCAACCAAAGATTCTCTGGATGGGGGTGGGGAGATGCCGCCCCAACTCTTGGAGCTTCCAAGCAAAGTAGCTCTGAGAATGACGAGGCTTCTGGCTCACCAGGGAAGCACCCAGAGGTGCTCCTGGACCCTCTACCAAGGTCCTGGAGAAGTGCCACTCTAACAGCTCTGGTAGGGGAGGAGGACGACTTCCCTGTTGTCCCCCCTCCCTCTGACCCCCTGGTTATTGAAAAAATCCTGAATTAATGTCACTCTTTGTGGAGCAGTCTGGGTGTGGGAGGCACCTGGGAAACAGCCCTGCACAGGTGCCCGCATAAGCAGCAACTGTCTGTCTCCAACTCAGCCAGAGGCCCAACCCAGGAAAGCTGCCTAGCGGGAGGGTAAGGTGGGCCAGGAGGCTGTGTGCATTGCCCTGGGTCGGTTCATTTGAGCCTGCTGGGCAGCCTGGCCTGGGATGAGCCTCTCTCCTGTTGCATTAGATGCTGTTCTGGGGATCTGAGCCAGGAGCCTCTCAGGTCTTTAAATAGCTGTCCCACTGAGCCATTGAGCAGTGCTGGGTTAGCTTCCTTCAGGCGCTCAGGTTTCCCTCCCAGGGGCTGGAATCATTTAGTCTTCCCTCTCACCTGGTCTCCCCACACCTGTCTCCTAAGCCTGGGGCGTGGGGAGGGGTCCCGTCACTTCAATAGCAGCATACAGCCCCCACTACTTACCAGCCAGGGGTGTCTGCGTGTTGTGGGGAGAGTAGTATTGCCCTCAAAAGACTGACTTAACTGTCAGTAAAACTGAGACAATGACAATGATGATACCTTCCTTCAGGGTGGTTATGAGGATTAAAGGTACATTCAGTGCTTAACAAGGGTCCTGGACTCACTCCTTAGGTGGCTGTCTTTTCGTACTTTTCACGTGCTCATATCCCCCATCCCCCCCTCTGACAAAGCCACCACCATTTTGTAAGGGACTATAGCTTCTCTCTAAGACTGACAGGAAAAAGAAAATATTTTTCAAATCGTCATCACCCAACCAAAAGGGCCACGTTAGTTGAAGCGGGGAGGTAAGGTCGGGTGAGAGGAGCAGCTTAGTAAAAGTGGGGATGCTCCTCCCACCTTACTCCATCCCAGCGCCAAAGAAGGACACTTTCTCTTTAAATGCAAATTACCTCCCTCCGGCTTAGCTTCCCTCCGTGCGCGTTCCCGGGAGCAGAGTGCGGAAGGCGGAGGGAACTTGCACAGAAGCATCACTCCAGACCCCAAACCTCCAGGTCAGTAGCCCCCTGAGGGAGTGAGGGCGGCGGCGCCATGATGCGGGTCTGACGCTTTGCTTCGGAGCCCGGCTCCCAAGCTGAGCGATCCATTTGACACATGGCTTTGGAGACTGAGCATGGGAAATAGATCTCGGGTCGCTCCAGCCGCTCCTGGGGAGCAGGGGCTCCTGCTCCAGTTCTATCAAGTCGCTAACTGGGTCAAGCTGCTGCAGATGATGCGCTCCCATCTCCCCTCCACCACACCCCAGGACCCATTCAGTGCCAGCCAGCCATGTGCCAGTTTAAATGCTTACGTTCCTCGCCACCTCACCATCCCAGGGTGCAGAGTCAGGTTTAGTGGTGGCAGCCTGTGAGACCTCCAGAGGGGAGTTCCCCAGCAGACCAGAGGCTTAGGAGGCGGGGCTGGACTGGAGGCCACTGAACAGCACCAGCCACAGGCGCAGCCATTGTTGGAAACCCAGGCAGCCAGCTGCCCACCACCCAGCCCATCCTGGTTGCAGCTGAAGCCCAGCAAGGACTGGGAAGGGTGACACGGGTTGGAAGCACATCCCAGGAAACTTCTGGGAATCCCTGGTATTTGCAGTTGGGGGTGGAGTGGAAGTGGAGGGATGCCAGCGTCTTAAGTGCAGAGAAGCCCACAATGAGCCCTGCCTACTGAGCAATGGCTTCTGTAAATATGCGTCCCCAGTAGCTACTGCTTGACACTAGGCACCCCCACCAGCACCTTGGTCACCTCCCATGCTGACAGTGTGACTTTGTCAGCATCTGCCTAGGCAATTGATAAATAGAACGGGGCCTAGTTAAGATGCTCCTAGTTCTCAGCTGGGCTCCTGCCAGCTCACATCCACCCTGTCACCCTACATTTCCCCTGCCAGCCCCACCCCCTCAGCCACAAGGATCGGAAACCCCAGCAGCACCAGGATAATGGTGTCTGGTCCAGCCCTTTCAGGCAGGGCCTAGGTTTTCAGGTAGAAAGGAACTTAGGGTGGGCCTTGGAAGGTCCTTCAAATGCAATACATGATCCCAGAAGCAGGCACTGGCATCTGGCCCTGCCCATACCATACAGCTGAGAGGACAGAGGCCCTGACAGTTGTGAGGGGACAAGTTAGAAGATCCCAGGGCACTTCTTTTGCAACACTTGGGGGTTTCTGGGTGAAAGGATGACTTTGCCCCTCACTATCTCAGTGAGGTTACTTCCCTCCCAGGCCTGAGGCCCAGCCAGCACCCAATGGATGACAAGAAGAAGAAACGGAGTCCCAAGCCCTGCCTGACCCAGCCAGCCCAGGCCCCAGGCACACTACGAAGGGTCCCTGTGCCCACCAGCCACAGCGGCTCCTTGGCATTGGGACTCCCTCATCTGCCATCCCCCAAGCAGCGGGCCAAGTTCAAGAGGTGGGTACAGAAAGGAAACAGGACAAAGAGGGAATGACCCCAACTCTGGACTGAGCACTGTGGGGAGGAAGGCAATGGGGGGGCCTTTGGTCTTTAGTTACAAAGCAATAATTGAAGCCTTCCTTGGGGTGGCCTCCATTGGCCACCGAGAACTCAGATGACTCAGACCCAGTCCATAACCTCAAGTATGTGCGGGAAAGGCCAGGTGGGTCACTGGGATCACATAGTGTGAGGGTGCACCTCAGGAGGGATTGAGCGACCCTGCCAGGACGTGAGAGTCAGAGAAAGCTGTTGGATACACTGGAGAAGGAAGAATGTTCTACTCTGAGAGGCGTGCCAGGCATAAATATGGAAGAAAGATGGGCTGGCTGGTTGGCTTGGTTTAGAGTACAGCCTTGTAACAAGGTCAAGGATACTCACACCAGCCAGCTGCCAAAAGAAAATTTTTAAAAGGAGCAAAGATAATGCCTGAAAGGTTCTGGGAACCACAGGTGGTTTTTGGGCCTTGATGTGTCAGGGAACAGGAAATGGTGAGGGTACACCTAGGTACACAATTTGAATTCTCTGCTGAAGTTTTTCTAATAATTGGGAATTTGCATCTTATGCTATAATGTGTCCCTGTTTGTTCCCACTAAATAAGTGTTATTTCTCCTGTTGTTCCAAATAAAATCACTGATTCCCTGTAGCTTTGCACACCATCTGCCTGAAAGGCATATGTAGGGATAGCCACAATGGGGTGCAGGTGAAACTCAGGGCTGGAAAGAGAGTAGTAGGAAATGCAACTGGAGAAGCAAGAGGGCCAGGCTGGCAAAGGCACGCAATGTTATCCTGAGGGCAGTGGAAATCCAAAACAGTTTTTAAATAGAAGAGAAGCAGAAAGATATTTTGGGGAGAGGTAAGGTATCTCCGGTGGCAATAAAGAAGTAACTGTCAGGGCCAGCCCGTGGCTCACTTGGGAGAGTGTGGTGCTGGTGACACCGGGGCCACGGGTTCGAATCCTATGTAGGGATGGCCAGTTAGCTCACTGGCTGAGCGTGGTGCTGACAACACCAAGCCGAGGGTTAGGATCCCCTTACCGGTCATCTTTTGGGAAAAAAAAAAAAAAAAAAGGAAAAGAAGTAACTGTCTCCAAATTCACTGAAGACCAGGGAGGACAAGTGACTCACCTAGGGTCAAATGAGGAGTGAGTAAGGCACTGAGACAGGAACCCAAGAGTCGCGCCCCCCTGCCACCCCCAAGCGTGGCTCTGGTTGTGTCATTAGCTGGAAAGAGACTTGTGTTTGACTTCCTACCTTCACCTCTCCTCACTCACTCCCTTCTCTCTACCAGTCCTGCTGCCCAGGGCAAGGCTAGAAAAACAAACATCCATTTATGTTGGTGGGTGAAAGGGCAAATGAATTAGTGCATAGACAGATGGCACAAAAGATCTGGGGGTGCATGGCTGCCCCCCACCCAGTAACCATGGTCATGTCCACCCCACCCAGAGTAGGCAAGGAGAAATGCCGCCCAGTGCTGGCCGGAGGTGGGGGCGGCTCTGCAGGCACGCCCCTGCAGCACTCCTTCCTGACCGAGGTGACTGACGTCTATGAGATGGAAGGGGGACTATTGAACCTACTCAACGATTTCCACTCAGGCCGGCTGCAGGCCTTTGGTGAGTCTGGGGGCTGGTCAAAGAGGGTCTGTGGGTGGGGCTGGTGGGCATGGTCTCTGGAGCAAGGCTGGGGCCAGGGTCCCTGGCTCTCTCCCAGGGCTCAGACAGGGCCTATGCAGGGAAGGAATGCTCCTTTGAGCAGTTGGAGCATGTGCGCGAGATGCAAGAGAAGCTGGCCCGGCTGCACTTCAGCCTGGACGTGTGCGGAGAGGAGGAGGAGGACGAGGAGGAAGAAGATGGGGTCACTGAGGCACTGCCTGAAGAGCAGAAGAAGACGATGGCTGACCGCAATCTGGACCAGCTGCTTAGCAATGTAGGTCGTGGCTGGGTGCTTCAGTTCCTGGGGGAACCAGGGGTGGGGAAGGCATGTGCTCCCAAGGCCGTTTCTGGCCCCTGGGTGAAAAAGTGGGGGTGCATGGATTCAAGAGCTCTGAGACCATCAACCTCCACCAGAAGATGGCCCGCAGTGCATCAGGGGTTTGGCCTGGTGCCCCCCTGACGGAAACCTCCCCCCCCCCACTCTCTCTTGACAGCTAGAAGATCTTAGTAATTCTATGTATCCTTTCCAAAGGACCTGTATGTTTGTCTCCCAGAGATGAGGTCAGTTTCCTCCTGCCCACCACCCTCCAGGAGTATTCACACATAAACACACAACCAACGTCCCCACCCTTTGCAGTCCTACAGAGTCAGAATTAGCTACGAGTGCCGAGCCCGTGGCGCACTCGGGAGAGTGCGGCGCTGGGAGCGCAGCAGCGCTCCCCCCCCCCCCCCCCCCCCCCGG
>NW_007727759.1:236020-245767 GCF_000696425.1 Galeopterus variegatus | reverse complement strand
CCGGGGGGGGGGGGGGGGGGGGGGGGCGCCGGAGGCCCCCCCCCCCCCCCCCCGCGGGTTCGGATCCTATATAGGGATGACCGGTGCGCTCACAATGCTCACTGGCTGAGCGTGGTGCGGTCTCAAAAAGGACAAAAAAAAGAATTAGCTACGCACTGCCCCCACCCAGAGAAAGGAATGTAGAAAGATTTTCCCAAATAGTAGGAGAAAGAAGGTCGCAGGGAATATGTTTTACCTACTGATCAAAATCTTTGCAAGTACTTTATCTGATGCCAATCCATGGCAAAGCTTGTCTGATGTCCTTCTCGCTTTCAGCACTGAACAATTATTTTTACTAATTTAGACTACTATCTAGTCCTCAGTCAGAAATAGTGTGCGCGCACACACACCCCCAGTCTGCCTCACGGGCCCACCAGCTCGTTTGACCTGCAGGATCTGAGTGAAAAGAGAGGAGTAGGTGACCTAGCAAGAAGGGCACAGGCGGGGACTGCGACCTCAGACCACGAACGGCCCCAGAAAGGACACAGCTAGGGAAACGAAGCCTGGGCAGGAAGGGAAGACCGCGGTGGGAGGAAGGCCTGGGGTCCAAAGCGTCACACGCCTTGACTGGCACAGACAGAAGTTGCACCTGGCCGAGAACGCCGAGCCTGAGGAGCAGTCAGCTGTGTAGGTGTCGGCGGAGCGGGGCCCAGACTGCCCCTCTCATCCCCTTCAAACTGGGACTTTTTACAGACTCGGGAGGGTGTTCCGCGGCCCCCCAGGTGCTAAGGGAGAGGGGGGCACTGCATGGAATTAAACCAGAAAGAAAGAAAGCTGTTCCGTGTCCTCCCTTCTTGCGTCTTTCCTCCGCGGGGGCGCCAACGGCCCCCGACCTCTACGGAGACACCCCCGCGCGGCACACTTTTCGTTTGGGAGGTCCGGCTCACCCGGGACTGGAAAGCCCCGTGTGGCTCCGGGAGCAGGGGTTGGGGGCGGGTGCTCCAGTCTCCAGGACGCGTCCAACTGGATGAGAGGAAGTCGCCGTAGAGACAGCGCGGGGTGGAGGAGCCGCATTGCCTGCGCATGCTCAGGGGCGGGGCCCACTAACGACGCACTGCGCAGGTGCGCGGCAGGCCGGCGGGGCCGTTGGTGCCCGGATGGAGCGGGAGCAGTTGCTTCGCAAGGTGTCGGCGCTGCAGGTGCGGGGCGGCCGGAGGGTGCACATAACTTTCTCTACGGGGAAATCGTGGGGTCTCGGACTGTGACCTTCCAGCAAGATGAGGCTATGATGTACAATCCCCTACCCGCGCGCCAACCTCTGGAGATACCGGCCTCCCCCCGCGCTGAAGAATGCTGGGACCCGCGGACTTCCTTCCCTACGCGCCCCCACTCCCAACACACGCGCGTCGGGGATCAGGGAAATAGTGGGGAGGGCCTTCACGTGAGGAGGGCAGCCGGTCCAGCATCCTCCCTCCTGCAGTCACGGGGATGAACTCTCCAGGGGAATCCCCCGAGATGCCCCCTCTCTTACAGTCTTCCTTCTCGTTCTCCTCACCAGGCCTGCGGCCGAGGCTTCTTGGTCCGACGCCAGTTCCAGAGACTGCGAGCTGAGTATGAGGCGATTGTACGAGAGATCGAGGGCGACCTGGGCACGCTTCAGTGGACTGAGGGCTGGATTCCCAGGCCGCGATTTCTCCCAAAGGTAGTACATACCGCGGGGGGAGGGAAGGAGAGGAAGGACCTGGGCAGGGGATTCAAAGTCAAAGGAATGGTAGAACCCACCTTCCTATTGACAAGCTTTGTCTCACTGGAAGATGGAGCACTCACCTCCTCACACTCCAATCTTTAATCCTCACCAACTTGTCTGCTAGATCATAGCAGCCAGATACTTGGAAGGGTTTAGCCCTGGGGTTCTCATAACCTCTCTGACTGATTTCTTAGAAGGCAAAGTCACATCGGACCTGGAAAGCAGGAGAGAGTATACCAAATCCAGAGCAGGAACTATGGAGCCATATCCCATGTAAAGAGTCTGAGAGAGAGACCATCTGGGAAGAGATGGTGCTGAAGAAGTCAGGAGAGAGCTCAGCAAACCCAGGAACTCATCTTTGCAGAGAGGACAGCCCTTGGCTTTGGGTTAAGCAAAGCAGGCAAACCAGGAAACCCAACCAAGAGGAGACCAGAGCCATGTCAAAGATGGAGAACCCAGGTACCTCTGCCTAAATCAGGGCAAGCCCCTAACCCTCTCTGGGCCTCAGCCTCCTCATCTGAAAAGTGAAAGGCTCTTGTGCTCGATAAGCTGCATCCCTTTTCTTTTTCCTCTGTTTGATTGGGGGCAACACATGGGTAGGCAGTGGGGGGTTGCCAAGGTCTAAGGCTAGACTAATTCTCAGTGTCTGCTCCTTAAGGTTTTCTCTCTCCTTTCTTCCCTCCTTCACAGAAGTCACAGGTCCAGGACTGCCCTACAGCCAGCCTGAGCTCCAGGAGCTCCAATACCACCGCAGCCACTTGGCCATGGAACTGCTGTGGCTGCAACAGGCCATCAATAGCCGTAAGGAGGTAGGCACTAACTGGGAGTTATTACTGAACACTTAGGGCCAAGGGTGGGAGTTAGGGAGAGGCCTCCTGCCATGCATGCCCAAGCAGGCCTGCGTGGTACAGTGTCTGTTCTCTCCCCCAACAGTACCTAATTCTCAAACAAACAATGAGATCCCCAGAGGCAGGCCAGACCAGAGACGAGCCCAGCATGTGCCCAGACCATGGGAGACAGGCCTGTGAGAGTACCTGGTCACAACCAAGTCCACCACTGGCTGACCAGTCCTACAGAGACAGGACTACTGAAGAGCGACACCATGATGACTCCTGCCAGAGGGTCAAATCACTCCATAAATCCCCAGAAAGTCTGGCCACTATGGAAAAAAACACTGCTGGGGCTAAGTGCAGGGAACCATGCTACAGGAGGGCTGGACCACAGCTGCCTACACCACCAGATAGCCAGGCTATAGGGGACAAGTTCAACAAACGGCCAGACCATGGTGGACAGACCTTTGGAAGGACCTGCCTGCAGCAGAAAAAACTGGAGGACCAGACCTCCAAAAACCTCAAACTTAGGGGCCACTGTTCTAGCAAGGCCAAGACACAGCTGCCCACACTCTGTGAGGACCCAAATATTGAGGACAAGTCTCTCAGAGGGCCAGACCACAAAGAGCCCAACTGCCAAAGAACCAGGCCACAAGAGTTGGGCCTTTCAGAAGACCACATCATCTGGGATGGGACCATGGCAAGGCCAGAGTATGGAGGCCTGGATCTCTGGAGGACTAAACCACCCAAGGGCCACAGCTGCAGTGATAGAAGCTCCAGAGATGGAACCTCCAATGAACCTAGTCATGAAGAATGTAAAAATGAGAGGACTATACCATGGAGATCAAGGCTGCCTGAGAATCTGTCTTCCACAGGGTCAGACCATACATGAGAGGACCAGTGGAGGGGCAGGCCATGGAAAACAGGACCACCAGGTTAGACCCTGGGGAGCCAGGGGAGGACCAAGTTCCAAGAGGGATGCTATGAAAGGGTGATGAGGAAAACTGGACCTCATTCTACCTCCCTGTTACCAGCTCTACCTCCTGCTCCTGCCCCTGGCCATTGGCAGCTATTGAGACCAAGGGAAGCTGGGGCAGAGAGCTGGCACGAACATAGGGAGAGGAGTGAGACGGATCTGCCTGTGGCTCGATCCAAATTTCAGGATAAGGAGTTACCATGGAGAAGTAGAATGGGAGGAGGCCTGATGGAGAATAAAAGTTTTTCTTGGATTCTGAGTGTGACTGCTTTCATCTTCTGCCTCTGTCCAGGACAGACTTGGGGTCTTGTTCACTTCCTACTGGAATGGGGCATTTAGCCATCCTCCTTAGGAACAGCCTCCAAAGCTGATCCTCCTTTGAGTTCAGCCATTGGGCTTCAGAGTGGCAAGGAGGCTCTGTAAAGTATTGGAAATCAGTGTTTACGTGTGATCTCTGCCACTTTTCTCTCTGAACCCTAGGGTCTTCCTTCCTATAGTGATCATACCTTCCTACTCTTGTGAGGCCCCATCAAGGGCAGATTGGATGAGACCCAGAATGCAGATAAATGCTCCTGCCAGAAGCTCTCCCTCTCTGCCCTCCTGAGTGAGAGGGCAGGACTCCACCTCTGTTGGCACTGCTCCCAGCCTTGCCTCAACTAAGAGCTGTTGCCTGGCAACAGCTCCGCGTCTGACTGAGGACACACTATGGCGGGTAGCAGTCCAGTGGCCAAGAGGATAGTGGTCTACCGGAATGGGGACCCGTTCTCCCCAGGCCACCAGCTGGTGGTGACTCAACGCCGCTTCCCCACCATGGAGGCCTTCCTCTGTGAGGTGACATCAGCTGTGCAGGCCCCACTGGCTGTGCGTGCCCTGTACACGCCTTGTCATGGCCACCCTGTCACCGACTTGGCAGACCTGCAGAATGGAGGACAGTATGTGGCTGCTGGCTTTGAACGATTCCACAAGCTCCAGTGAGTGGGCTGGGGCTGGTCAGAGAGCTCAGGGAGGGAGGCAGTAGCAGCAGCAGTAAGCATGTATTCAGTACTTACTACGTATGTACCAGGCACTTTATACATTTTTTCAGTTAACCCGGTGGAGGGGTGGTTTTTATCTCCATTAGTTAGGAGGACAAAACAGTGAAAACCTGTGGCTCACTTGGGAGAGTGTGGTGCTGATAACACCAAGGCCATGGGTTCGGATCCTATATAGGGATGGCCGGTTCACTCGCTGGCTGAGTGTGGTGCTGACAACACCAAGCCAAGGGTTGAGATCCCATTACCAGTCATCTTTTAAAAAACAAAACAAAAAAAACAGTGAAAACCTGCCAAAGAGTACGCAAGCAACAAGTAGTTGAGCTGCAGTTCAAATCGAATTCCATTTGGTACTAATACTAATGTCCATCACAGCCAGGACCAGCCTGTGGAGAGGAGACCATTCTCTTACAGGATGAGCCCCTTTTCCCAAAAGCTCTTCTTGATGAGATCCCCTACCACCATTGTCAACAAATGCTCTAAATCCATTCATTACTTCCTCACTGCTGTATTTAGGCAACCCAAACTCTGCCATTAGGCTAGGATCATCCTCCTTTGCAAGTTGGGGCTATCTTCCAAGGTAAGAGAAGAATTTGAGTATCTAAGCTTCCAATTCATATCTGGCTTCTGAGTCCTACTCTTAGCTCTCAGCTGAGGTTGCTTACTATGATGTAAGGAGCAAGGGGTCAGGAGCTAGATAGACTTAGAATCTGGGTTCAGTCACTTACTTCCTGTATGACCTTGGAAAGTCACATAACTTCTTTGAGACTCATACAAAAATGAGGATAAAACCACTACTTCATGAATGAGAAAATTCCTGGGATATAGTAGGATGCTTGATGCAGTAGTTTCTCTCAATCTTTAATTTTATGGTTTATATCTGAGACCCCAGTCTGGATTTCCAGCCTGACCCAGCACTTGAGGAATCCTAAGGCAGGTTCAAGTGCCAGTATCTGTTTCTGGTCTGACATGACTGAGACTGTTCCAATGGGGAAGGATATCTTGAGTGGGGCCCCAGCTCCATACTACTAGGCTGTTGTGGCCTCAGGCTCCTCAAGATGACCTGTGACCTATCTCTCCTTTCAGCTATTTACTCCCTGGAGGAAAGGATCCAGGTGGGAAGAGCGACAGACTACAAGTGAGTCTTGAGGGAGGCTGTCACCCAGCCCCTCTGTCTTCCACTCCTGGGATTGCCCCAATTTGGTCTGAGAAGTCAGGGGCCCTGAAAGCAGAAGGATCTGCCAGTTCTATGGGGGTCTCTCTCCATACCCACTCTGGAGCCAGCTGCTGTTCTTCCTGGGGTGCAGGATTTCAAGATAACTATCCCTTGCTTCTGTCCTAGCCTTTCACTTTATCTCCACGCTATGGTCCCCAGAGGAAAGAGGAAGCTGTG
This sequence comes from Galeopterus variegatus, assembly GCF_000696425.1. NCBI lineage: Eukaryota > Metazoa > Chordata > Mammalia > Dermoptera > Cynocephalidae > Galeopterus > Galeopterus variegatus. The sequence continues at coordinate 239,811 of NW_007727759.1, read as the reverse complement.
AAACACAGACTGGGACAGGGGGTGCTTAGAATGTGACTTAGGGGACGTAGAAGCACCCTTTGTTAAAAGGTGTGACTAGGGCCGACCCGTGGCTCACTCGGTAGAGTCCGGTGCTGATAACACCAAGGCCCCGGGTTCGGATCCCACATAGGGATGGCTGGTTCGCTCACTGGCTGAGTGTGGTGCTGACAACACCAAGTCAAGGGTTAAGATCCCCTTACCGGTCATCATAAAAAAAAAAAAAAAAAAAGGTGTGACTAGTCTCATCCCTCCTTGCTCCTTCTCCTACCCCATTCTGTTTCCTGCCCCTTCACCCTACACACTTAGACTGACCCACTCCTAACCAAAGGCCTCAACTTTTTTTTGATTTGGGGGACTTACTTGGGTTTCAGGGTCCTCCTGTGACTCGCCACCCATGTGATGGGGCCCTCGGACATTGGCTGCCTGCAGGTACCCCCTGCTATATCCAGTGAGTGCCAGTGTTGGGGGAACAAGGGTACAGATTGTTTCAGTGAGACCAAGTAAATGGGGGTGTTTGTTCCAGGAGCCCCTGATTACCAATGGGAACAGAAAAAGTCTAACATGCTTGATGGTTGAAAATGGACCAGTGCAGGGCCGGCCCGTGGCTCACTCGGTTGAGTGCGGTGCTGATAACACCAAGGCCCCAGGTTCGGATCCCACATAGGGATGGCCGGTTCGCTCACTGGCTGAGCGTGGTGCTGACAACACCAAGTCAAGGGTTAAGATCCCCTTACCGGTCATCTTTTTTTAAAAAAAAAGAAAAGAAAAGAAAATGGACCAGTGCAATGGTTCAGATCATCTGGCCCCTGTGCCACCCTTCTTCCTCTCATGGGTAGGGAGTCCTGGGGACCCACCCCCCCTTACCAGGCTGCTTTCTCTCAGTGTGTTCAGGAATGGGGACCTGTTAAGTCCCCCATTTGGTATGAAGTTGCCACAGGCTGCCAGCCAGGACTGGGAAACTGTGTTGAAGCTCCTGACTGAGAAGGCCAAGTTGCAGAGTGGGCCTGTGTGCAAGTGAGTATGGGGACTGGGGAGGCCCAAAAGTCCCCAAAGAGAGTCTCCCCACTGGTTTCAGCTGTTCCTGAAAATGAAAAGGCAAAAACAAAAGCATGTTTCTCCAAGTGGGATCTCTCCTCCTATGCCACAGGAAAATGCCCCTCAGAGCCAGGGTAGAGCCTAGGTGACTGGTGCCCAGAGGGCAAGAGGTCAGAGGGTACTTGTAGTAGCTGTACCCACCCCCTCACAATCTGCTGAATACGAAGAGGCTCTTGTCCACCGGCTCTTATCCTGCTCCCCTCTCTGTCCCAGACTCTGCAACCTGGAGGGTCTCCCCCTGTCAGCAGCTGAGGCTCTGGTGAACGGCCATTACTATGTGGCTGTTGGAGAGGATGAGTTCAAGGCCCTCCCCTATCTGGAGCTGCTAGTGCCTAGCCCCTCCCTGCCCAGGGGCTGCTGGTATGTATGTGAGAGGTGGAGGGGTAACTAGTTGGAGCAGAAGACGCCACCCTCTGGTCTGTGTGTTTTGACTCCAGGTCCTCCTCTGCCCACTACAAGCCTTTCTTTTTTTCATTGCAGGCATCCTCCAGGCCCGAAGTCTAGGCTGCACAGGCAGGGGGTAGGTGATGCAGGGGGCCAAGGGGGGTGGGAAGGAAGGAAAGTGATGGGCTGACAGCTCTTCTGGCTCAGGCTCTGACCTTATCTCACTGCCTCTTTTCAAAAATCTTGTGAAACAGAGATTATCCTCATTTTCCAGAGGTGGAAACTGAAGCTCAAAAGAGTGACACAGTTATTGAGTAGCAGGGGCCAGACAAGAACTCTGATCTTCAGACTGAGTTGAAGGACTTTATGTCTTCTTGCTAGGTTGGATGCTGGGAGAGAGAACTGGCATACATGGCATAGCAGGGTCCAAGGGAACTTTTCAGTTCCTCATCCTATTCCAGTCCTGAGCCCTTCTGAGAGATGAGCCAGTGAGCATGGGGTATGGGGAAAGGTGGTTCAGGGAGCACAGTCTGGTTTTGTGGGTCATCTTCGAGTGCCAGGCACCAGCTATTCTGTCCCTGGATAAGGCAGCCTGGTGGGAAGAGGTAGCAGGAAGGGAGGATGCAGGTAGTGAAGATGGATGGCATCTCCTCTCCCAAGCTCTCAGAAACATCAGGGCACTTTGAAGCATGGACTGCAGAGTAGGAAAGGTAAGAACAGCCAGCAACCGGGGTCCAAACCCACTTTCCCTTTTACAGGCCCAAGGCCACAGAGTACAGGCATCCCACTCCTCTCCAAAGGAACCCAGCCAAATTGAACCATCTGCTTTCTATGCCAGACCTCAGCAGACCATCCATCCAAGAAGCAAGCTCCCCACACTCTCATTTCCATCAGGTAAGGGGCCCCTGGGGCCCAGGTCCTTCTTAACCACCCTTTCACAGTGACAGAGGATGGTTCCTCCTGTTGTTGGGGATGTCCGTGGGGGTAGAATGCCCAGGCATGCAGCTGGCCCTGACCTCACTATAACTGTCTCCTACTCCCCCATCTGCATATCCAGTCCCTTGCTTCTTCATAGGGACTTGGCGCATGAAAAGAAGCACATAGAAAGAGCAATGTTTAACTCAAAGCAATGAGACTTCAGGGGTGGGATTTAGAAGGGATAAGGCTGGGGGCCAAAGGCCCATCTCTCAACTTCCCGCCATCCACTGCGATAGTGGAGAATGTGGAACAAGGCTCAGGAGAGGGGAAGTGGCTGGGAGAGAAGGTCAAGGGAAAGAATGCCAAAGGCTTCTCAGCCTGGGCACCAGCCAATGTTGCCTCTGTCATTAGGAGGTACGGGAGTATATGGGAGTCTCCCAAGGAGGGAGACTGCAGGGGCCCAAGAAGTAGCAGATGATGTAGACACCCAGACAGAGGAGCCCCTGGATCAGGTAAGCCCTCAGATCAGGAAGCAGTATGTTGGGATGGGAAGAGTTCTGAGCTGGAAACTGGCAGCCCTGGGCTTCAGGAACACTTCTTTCCCCTTGTGACTGAATGTATCTCAGAGCCCAAATTCCTACCTTGTTAAATGACCAAGCAGCTCTTAATTTCTAAAGGCTCTTCCTCTCCTGGGGCTGGGGAACTCCTGGCTGAGGGCTGGAGGTTAGACATATTTACAGCTCCATTCCGTATGGCTTCTGCATCCCTCAGAGGGCAGCAGAGATAGCGGAAGAGGCTTTGTCCCTGGAAAACCGGCCTGGTGGGGACTGCTATCCCAGCCTCAGCCCCTGCTCTGACATCTTGAGAGCCAGCAACTCCAGAAAGGAACTGGGACCACTACTCTGTAGCCACCTTTTGTCCTCAGCCTGTTCCCGAGGAGCCAGCGCCTCCCCTCGGCTCACAGGGGACACTGCAGCCTCCTCAGCCCCTCCCTATTCTTCTGCTCCTAAACCCACAGCCCAGTCTTCCCTTCCTCTATGAGCAGAGCAGCCCTAGCTGTGGAAGCGATTTCCTTATGGGATTCTCTGGCCAGAGAAAGGAGTAGCTGACTGCGTTTGGGAGAAAGGCCACAAATGTGGGAGTGGGTTTATCACAATAAAAGAATTCTTACTAACCTCGGTCCATTTACTACTGATTTATTGAAGGCTACTACTCACCAGGTGTTGCGCTGGGTGCTGGAATTAGGCAGTGTTGGGGCTCACTATTGTCTACCTGTTTTTTTTTTTTTTGTCTTTTCCCGTGTCCGGCAACGGATCGCAACCCTCAGTGTTGCCCCCGTACCGGACTGGGGACCGGCAACGGGATTGCAACCT
>NW_007727759.1:226191-235064 GCF_000696425.1 Galeopterus variegatus | reverse complement strand
GTTGGGGGGGCTCGGTGCTGTAGGTGGGACCCGAACCAGGGGGGGGGAGCGCCGCCGCGCTTCCCAAGCGGCGCACTTATCCAGTGCGCCACCGGGCCGGCCCCTGTCTACCTGTTTGAGAGGGGCTGGCAGTTGAGAGGATTTCCAACTACCTCATGGGTGGGACAGGCAAGCCTAACAGAAAGCTCATCTCTTCTATCATTCTTATGCATTTTCTTCCCCTCAGTTCCACCCCTCAGGCAGCCAAGGCACTGTCACTGGGCCCTGGAAGCCTCCTGTTTGTATTTCTGGCTCAAAGACCGCAGCTGGCCCTTTTCATGAAGCTGGGGTTCTGCAGTCCGTTAACCTGCCGCCAGGATAGTCCAGACCAGGCCAGAGTAATAGTGGCTGGGCTAGGGGCCTGAGATGACAGCAGGAAGAGAGCTGCTGGGACAGAAAGATTGCTGAGGGTGAGGGTAAAGTCTCCTGTGCTAAGTCCCAGCAGCCGAACACCACATGAAGTTTACAAGGAGCGCTGCCGCGCTTCCCAAGCGGCGCACTTATCCAGTGCGCCACCGGGCTGGCCCCTGTCTACCTGTTTGAGAGGGGCTGGCAGTTGAAAGGATTTCCAACTACCTCATGGGTGGGACAGGCAAGCCTAACGGAAAGCTCATCTCTTCTATCATTCTTATGCATTTTCTTCCCCTCAGTTCCACCCCTCAGGCAGCCAAGGCACTGTCACTGGGCCCTGGAAGCCTCCTGTTTGTATTTCTGGCTCAAAGACCGCAGCTGGCCCTTTTCATGAAGCTGGGGTTCTGCAGTCCGTTAACCTGCCGCCAGGATAGTCCAGACCAGGCCAGAGTAATAGTGGCTGGGCTAGGGGCCTGAGATGACAGCAGGAAGAGAGCTGCTGGGACAGAAAGATTGCTGAGGGTGAGGGTAAAGTCTCCTGTGCTAAGTCCCAGCAGCCGAACACCACATGAAGTTTACAAAATCCTTTCACTCACGATCTCTTATTGTTCCATGATCTCTTATTGATCCATGAGGTAGCTATTGTCCCATAAGAGATGTGGAAGCTGAAACTCAGAGAAGGAAAGTACTAGGTCCATCTGCTCACTGCCTGCATCTCATGGACCAGGGGCTTCCTGGAGACAGCAGAGCTGGAGTTGGGGGTCAGCCCACTCAAAGGGTAGATGGTTGCCCGTGGGGCTTGTTCACTGAGCTTGCAATGCAGAGTGTAATTCCTGCCACGGTGAGCACCATGCCAGCAACTGCTCCTGGGATAAGGGAGAGAGAAATCAAGGGACACTGAGCCCAACCATGCCAGTTGGAGCTGGTACAAGGCTGATGGAAAGGCTCAGATGAGGTCTGATGCCAACTGCCACCCCCAGCCTCTATCCCCAGACTGCCCAGGGGAAGGAAACTCTGATGGCCACAAGGAAGCAGGAGAGCTGCAGGGGAAAGGGACAGGATGGGAGAAGGCCCTCTTCTCACCCACCCATGGGAGATGGGCTCTGGGAAAGAACTAAGGTATGTCAAGGTCCAAGTACTCGCAACAGTCTGACTTACGTTTTCCACCAATATCTTCTCCAAGGACCTTCCCAACAATCAGCGTGAAGACAATGGCCAGAGAGTTACAGATGGGCACAGCTAGGGTCAGATCTGGGTGGTCAGAATAAGAATCCCTGAGATGCAAAAAAATGCTTTTCTAGGCACAAAACACTTTCATTTCATCATTATTATCATTTCATACCTTTAAAAAAGGTATCATGACCCCATTTTCCAGATGAAGTCACAGCAAAGCTCAGGACTCAAACCCGGGTCTCCTGACTCCAAGTTCAGTGCTTCCTCAGGATTCCAGCATGAAGACCTGAACTCTGAGGTCTGGGACCAGCCTGGTTTGATAGTGAGAATGCGGTCTTTGCACTTAAAAAGAACTCCTGAGATCTCAAGGACATCTGGACAGAGAAACAGGCAGACACCAAAAGCCCAAAGGATGCAGAAGAAATGCGTGCAATAACATGAAGCACAGCCGCCATTTGTTAAGCACACACTATGTGCTAGGTGCTTTGTGTACATATCTAATTTTCACACCACTGCAAGGAGAGTATTATCACCATTTTGCATAGATAAAGGAAACAAAAGGCTCAAAGAAGTCACATAAATTGAAGCAAATTGAGGTTTTAAACCAAGGTATAGTCCCTGGCTGAAGTAGATGCTTAATAGTAACTACTGTTCTGATTATTAGAAAGGATGGATATTAAAGGATAGAGGCAGGGGAGGTGATGGGTAACAGGATTCTAAAAATTGCAATTTGTTCAAAATTTGGTAAATGGCTAGCTGCAGTCAGCTGGCCAACAGTTCAGCGTTCTTCTGCAGCAGTGAATGTATTAAGCCAGAGGCTTTCATATTCTTTAAAAGAAGTCTTATGAGAAGCTCAAAATGTAAATGGGATGAAAGTGGAGTGACTAGTTGAAGCTGAAGTTGGTTTCTGGCTATGGCTACGTAACTATTCACTTAGGGTATATAAGACGAGAAACATGGGGTGAGACATAATTTTAGTTGCATGTATTTCCCTTTCTTCACTAAAAGCAAAAATAGTGAAAACTTAGTTTTTATGGGACAGTCAATGGAGAGATACATGGAGAGGGGCAGCCAGATTTTGCCACAATTTTCCCTAGTACGGTGAACAACATCTTTACCTGGATTTTTTTTTTTTCTTCTTAAATGCCACCATCCTTACCACACTGGCCTGGGGGCTAGGATGACACAAGATTGCTCTGGTTTTTATTTATTTTTTTAGCTTTAAAAATTATTTAATTGATTTTTAAATTGAGATATATTCACATAAAGTTCGCCCGCCCTTTTATAGTGTTCAATTCAGTGGTTTTTCGTATATTCACTGTTGTGCAAGTATCACCACAGTTCCAGAACATTTTCATCACCCCCAAAAAGAAACCCTATACCTATTAGCAGTCCCAATTCTCCCTTCCACCTAATCCCTTTACAACCATAATCTAATTTCTGTCTCTATGAAAATGTCTGTTCTGGACATTTCATATAAATAGAGTCATGCAATATGTGGCCTTTTGTGTATTCCTTCTTTCGCTTAGCGTGTTCAATGTTCAGCCATGTTGTAGCATGTAATAGTGTGCCATTCCTTTTTATGGCTGAAAAATATTCTGTTGTGTGGATATACCATATTTATGTTATGGTTTATAGACATTGGGGTTGTTAATACCTTTTTGGCTATTATGAATAATGCTACTATGTGTACAAGTTTTTATATGAATATATGTTTTCAGTTCTTTTGAGTATATACTCAGGAGTAGAATTGTTGATTCGTATTCACCACATGTTTAACTTTTTAAGAAATTGCCAAATTGTTTTCTGTAGAGGCTGCACCATTTTATATCCCCATCAGCAGTTTATGATGATTCCAGTTTTCCATATCCTCTCCAACACTTGTGATATATATTTTCTCAATTTTTAAAATTAGCCGCCCTAGTGAGTGTCCAGTGGTACCTTATTGTGGTTTTCATTTGCATTTTCCTAATGACTCGTAATTTTGAGCATCTTTACCTGTGCTTATAGGCTATTTGTATATCTTTTTTGGAGAAATATCCATTTCCTTTTGCCCGTTTAAAAAAGTGGGTTGTTTTTTAATTGTTGAGTCATAGTAGTTCTTTATACATTTGGGGTACTAGACCCTTATGAGATATATGATTTGCAAATATTTCTTCTTTTTTTTTTTTAAAGATGACCGGTAAGGGGATCTTAACCCTTGACTTGGTGTTGTCAGCACCACGCTCAGCCAGTGAGCGAACCGGCCATCCCTATGTGGGATCCGAACCCGGGGCCTTGGTGTTATCAGCACCGCACTCTCCCGAGTGAGCCACGGGCCGGCCCCGGTTATCATTACAATTCCCACTTTACAGATGATGAAACTGGGGTTCAAGGAGGACAAGTGAGTATTCCAAGAGCTTCTAGTGAGTAAGTGGTGGGGCCAGGATTCTGACCTAGACCTGTTTGACTCCAGAGACCAAATTATTAGCGGCTACTTTCCGAGAGAGGGGTAATTCACAGACGTACCTCAATATTCAAGAAGAGGGTCTTCATCTCTTGCACCAACTGCCGGGCCCAGGTCCGCTCGTGAATCTGCTGCAGGCCGGTGGAGGCCCGCTTCAGCAGCGGCTGCGTGCCACCCCACAGAGCTGCCACCAAGACCAGAGCCAGCACCTGCCCTGAATGCAGATGGATGGGGAATCGAGTCACTCTGACCCTCGTCCCCAAATGGCCACCCGCCCGGCCTGACCCTCCCCTGGCCGCCAGGCCCAGACCGCCCCTCCCCGGGCCTCCTAGCCCCGGCTAGCCGCCCCCGCCTCCCTCCTTCGGTCTCCGACGCCCCGGCAGCGACTGGCGGGTAGGACGCCCCGGGAGCCCGGGGATATGAATCCAGCAGCCCGGGATCTGCGGTTGTAGCAGGCATCGGGGTTAAGGGATGGAGGTGAAGTAGGAAATGAACTTCGGATGGGAGTCGGGTAAGTCCTTAGAGGGGCGGGGCCAGCTACCCACCGAGGGACGCCGCCATGGCAACACCGCTCCCTTCTACTTCCGGAAACGAGGGGGCGGAGACCCATAATCCGGAAGTAGCCCGATGGTTCTTCCGGTCCTACTCACGTTGCCGCTTTCCTTGCGTCACTGCCGGGATGGTGAGTTCCACAGTCGGGGGTATTGTGGCGGGGGTCCTGGGCTGGGGCAGGGGTCTGGGTCCGGACACTGACACTCCCGTCCTGTCCCCACAGAAGCCGATCCTGCTGCAAGGCCATGAGCGGTCCATTACGCAGATTAAATATAACCGCGAAGGAGACCTCCTCTTCACCGTGGCCAAGGACCCTGTGAGCGTCGGCCGGAGGGCAGGAGGGACCATGCGGAGGGGGCTCGAAGGGGAGGGGGCGAATTCCTTCTGCCAGGATGATGGGTGGGCAAGCCAGTTTTGCCACCGGAAGGGAACCAAAGAACGCCCATTCTGAGAAGTAGGGAGGGACCATCCCGGGAGTAGGTCAGCGAGAGTATTCTACCGGGAAAGGTGGAAAAGAACTCGACTGTTGGGAGGAGTAGCCTGGGAGAAGAAAAGCAAGAAACCGTTGTGGAAGGGGGACGTGGGTCAGCTCCTTCAGGGGAACGGAAGGAGACTATTTTGGGGAAGAACTAAACCAACCATTGTACCAGGATAGGAAAGTAGACCATCTCTAATAGGGGAAAGCTGATCCATGGGATGCAAGCTGTGTCATCAAGACACAAAGGACTTAATGAGGGTGTCCCTGGTCTTACTTCAGTTAATCCCACTATTTGCTACTCAGTGCAAACAGTCCCTCATGGCACCGCCTTTTGAGGCACCTCCATACAGAGAAGTTAACTAGTGGTTAGAAGTGCGGACTCTAAGTCAAACAGACCTGATTTGAATCCTGACTCCTGCATCTGCTAGCAATGTGACTTTGAGTATGTCATTTAACCTTTCTAAACTTCACGTTTCCCGTTTATAGTACCTCCCTCGTGGAGTTGTCGTAGCATTAAATGAAATCATTCATGTGAGGAGCTTAAGCACTGTATCTGGTGCATATGAGTGCCTAATTGATGTTAGTCACTTATATTTTAAATTCCTTAGGCATCACTTCATTGGAGCCTCACAGCTACCCTTTGAAGAATGCGTTATTATCCTGGCCATGTTTAAGATGGGAAAACTAAGATTGAGAGGGGAGAAGCACTATATGAGATCATACAGTGAGGTAGTGGCAGAGCAGGCACTGGAACCCAGACTTCCCTACTACCAACTGCTCCCGCTTGGACAGGACACCACAGCTACTGTTTTTCTGGACTGGAGCTCAACTTGACCTTTTATTCTTCAAAGAGATTGGGAGTATAGGGAAAGGACTGGAACTAGCAAGTGAGAACGCTTTTGCAAGTCTCCTGACTCCCCTGCCTTTTACCTTCAAGAAGAGAGGAGAATCCAGGAACTGGTCTTTTTACCAGCTCCCTACTAGTTCCCAAGAGATAAGCAGGAGAGAGCAGAATCAGCCTGGCTAGAGGCTGCTGAGGGGTCCTGGGGCAATATAGGAGGCCATTTCTTTTCCTGTGATGTGTACCATCCTGTTGTTTGACTCCTCCAGATCGTCAATGTATGGTACTCTGTGAATGGCGAGAGGCTGGGCACCTACATGGGTCATACTGGAGCTGTGTGGTGTGTGGACGCTGACTGTATCCTTGTTTTTGCTCAGAGTCTATGCTCCTGGGGTCTGCCCGCAAGAGAGAGTCTGAGTTGGAGGTTGGGAGTTTGGGATGCTGTTGTAGGTCTGGAGAACAATACCTCCTACTCTCTAGTCTCTTCACTGGTGGGGAAACATTCAGGACAAGTTTCAGTTCTGAATGAGAAGGTTAGAAAGCTCTGAGATAAGAGAAAGCAAGAAAGGCTCTTTGGGGCTGAACAGGGAGGTGATTCAGTTGGCCTCCCAGGAGGACGGGGCTCAGGTGAACTCAGTCATGTTTCTTAACACCCTCTTCAGGGGACACCAAGCATGTCCTCACCGGCTCAGCTGACAACAGCTGTCGTCTCTGGGACTGTGAAACAGGTAAGCCTGGGTCATTCACTTTTGCAGCAAATTTTTTTTTTTTTTTTTTCCTTTTTGAGACCGGCCGCACCGCGCTCAGCCAGTGAGCATTGTGAGCGCACCGGTCATCCCTATATAGGATCCGAACCCGTGGCGGGAGCGCTGCTGCGCTCCCAGCGCTGCACCCTCCCGAGTGTGCCACGGGCTCGGCCCTGCAGCAAATATTAAGGACCTACAGTGTACCTGTTTAAGCAAACAGTTCTGGGGAATTAGAGATAAATCCAAAGATGGTTCCCAGTCTGGAGAATAAGAGATAATGAGATAATAAGGCAGACAGATGAGAAAAGAAGCATTACAGTTGGATACAAGCCATGTTAGAGGAGGTATATAGTACTGTGAAAGGCCAGAGGGAGGCAACTTACCGGTCAGAGTGGGGGTGGGAGCCACCCAGGAAGGTTTCCCAAGGTAAATGTCGTATGAGCTGGGGCTTGAAGGATGAGAAAGATGTCCTCACTTTGACACAGGCAGAAATGAAAGCATGGAAAGTGTCATGTCTAAGTCGTCTGATCTTACTGGAGTTCCTGCTTCTTGGGGGTGGGGGTGTGTGAAATAGACTGTCAGTGGAAAAGACAAGGCTGGAAAGGCAGGCTAGGGCCAGAGCAGGCCTTGAATGCCAAACTCAGGAATTTGGCTTTGTTCTGTAGGACTGAGTATGCTGTAGAGGTCCCTGAGCAGGGACGAGTGGTGGTCTGTTTAGTTTTAGTAAGATCAGAGAGCAGTGGGAAACACTGGAAGAGCTGAGACTGAAGACAGGGGATCTATTAAGCTGCTCTGTTTAGTAGGTATTTACCAGGCATCCACTTCTGTGCCAGATCTATGCTGGGGACTGGGGACATACAGAGAAATCAGACCAGGTCTTTACTGAAGATGAGCGTAATCTGAGGGGGAGACAGGTATATGGCAGTCCACTGTGAGTGATGCCACCTCAGCAGGATGTCTGAAGAGGAGCTGTGGAGAGGTTACAAGACTTGAGTCAAAGCATGGCAAGGAGGATGAGAGAGGTGGGTTGGAGTCACTGGAGCAGGAGGCACAGTGAGATGTGATGATAGGCAGATGATGAGTGTCTTCCCCACAATAGCAATGGGCAAGGGGTAGCCCAGACTCTGCCTGTCCTCAGGGAAGCAGCTGGCCCTACTCAAGACCAACTCAGCTGTCCGGACCTGCGGTTTTGACTTTGGGGGCAACATCATCATGTTCTCCACGGACAAACAGATGGGCTACCAGTGTTTTGTGAGCTTCTTTGACCTGCGAGATCCAAGCCAGATCGGTGAGGGCTGGGGCTTGGCCTGGGGTAAGGTGAAAGGTACAGCTCCAGAGCCCAGGGCCTGACATCTGCTGTTCCACCCAGACAACAATGAGCCCTACATGAAGATCCCTTGCAATGACTCCAAGATCACCAGTGCTGTTTGGGGACCCCTGGGGGAGTGCATCATCGCAGGCCATGAGAGTGGAGAGCTCAACCAGTATAGTGCCAAGGTAAGGGGCCAGGTGAGGCCCAAGCCCACCATGACGATTCATTGCAAGAGGCAGGATAGCACAGTGGTTAAGAGCAAGGGCTGGATTCAAATATAGATTTCCCTCTTTCTAGCCTTGTGATCTTGAGCAAATTACATAACTTCCCTGAGCCTTTTTATCTGTAAAATGTTTCAAGGATCAGATGACATCAGGTGTTTGAAAAATTTGTCACAGAATATGCACATGTTAATAATGATCACAAATAAGCATTTTTCTGCCACCACTGACTGCCAGGCCCTATGCTGGGCTCCTAGGACAAAGAAGTGAATCAGACATGGTCACTGCCCCAGAATGAGACAGACTTGCAAACAGCTAGCACATGAGTCAGATTGTGAATTGTGCTGCCATAGAGGTCTCAAACAAGTGCAGAAGGTGTACTCTGTCACAGAGGAAGTGGAGTGTACATTAAGCCATGAAGAATAACTTGAGCTTCAAGCAGGAGGGAAAGGACATTCCACAGGTAAAAGGAATAGTAAAAGCAAAGGCACGGAGTTAAGGAAGTACCTGGATTCTTCAGGAATAATTGGAAAGTGGTGTTCTAGGGACTAGATTTTAAAGATCCTTAATTGTCAGGAGGTAAGGAATTTGGTTTTCCTCTAGGCAGTAGGGAATCTTTTTGTCTTTTTTCCGTGTCCGGCAACGGATCGCAACCCTCAGTGTTGCCCCCGTACCGGACCAGGACTGGCAACGGGATCGCAACCCTCGGTGTTG